>NW_003314400.1:7237-74992 GCF_000143415.4 Selaginella moellendorffii | reverse complement strand
TGTGTTAGTTCCATTTTAGTACTATATGCTATTCATAGTAAGTATCTAAATCCACTCAAGAAGTATATCTATGGAATATAAAAAGTACTATAGTATTGTTCATGCATGTTGATGCATGATCTAGTGCCAATTCATATTTAGTAAGTTTCACACACAACTCTTAGTACTAAGGGTGAAAGCATAAAGTGTGTGTTCCTCAAGTAGGGGGGGGCGGGGGGGATGGGGGTTCCAACTGTATAGTAGAGATAATGGTTGAAATGCATGGTTAACCACCTGAGGCATTAGTTTGGTTTCTATTAGACTGTGTTACTTCTTGTTCTATGTCCAACTTAGATTTAAGCCTGTAGCATACATGAATTTGGAGTTGAACTCCAAGCCTATTGCACTACAAAACGAGGGTCTAATACAATCCCACGAGCACCAATACCCCATATCTAGCACTTACATGCAAAATGGTGTTAAAAGGTGTCTGATACAATTTTGGTATACTAGTGGTACCCTACCCACTAGAGCAGTATGGAGTTTAGATTTAAACTCAAATTAAATGCAGAACAAGGAGTGACAACCCAACAGAAGCTAAACTAATATCTCAGATGGTCGGATATACATTTAAATCACTATCCCTACTATACATTTGGAACCCCCATAACCCCCCCCCCCCCCCCCCCCACCTTGAGGAACACATGTTTTGGACTTTCACCCCAAGCCTCCCTTAGTGCCAGGAGTTGAAAAGTTCAAAACTTTCTAAATATGAAATATCCTTAAATTGCAAATCTGGATACAAGATGAACACCATTGTGTTCAAGACAATCTCTATATTCTGTAGATATGCCAAATGAGTAAATCTAGATACTTCATATAATAACATTTGGGACCAGAATGAGATTAACACAAAGGGCATGATAGCGAGAGTGTTTGGTAAACACAATAAGCTATCATATAGCGATATTGAAGGACTATACTTAATACATGAGGGTTTTTGCCAAACCAGTGGAAGACATAGAAAAAGAAAACTAACAAGCCGAGCCAAGTATATTTGGCTAAATAAACACTTAAGAATTTATTCTTTATGCTCATCTGGCAAAATACAAATGCTAAGTCCAATTTACTAACACTTGGATAAAAGGGGATAATAAAGGGAATTAACAATATCGACCTCTTGCCATCATGGCAGTAAACTGTAAGGACTAGTTGACAAATATCTTTCAATACCAGAAATCATATTTATAACAAAGCCCAAGCTCCATGTTTCTCTAGTTATTGGCATATTCTCCTCTTCATGTTAAGCCACTAGTATGCCAAAATTATGCTAAACATTTTTTGACACCATTTAGCATATAGATGCTGGATATGGGAAGCTCGTATTTGTAGGATTGAGAATATACTGGACCTTTGATTCATAGCACAACAAGCTTAGAATTTAACCCCAAATTTAGGTATGCTATAGAGATGTTAAAAGTTTTAAGACTATTCTAAGTCGCACCATGCTCCTACCCTTTCATTCACTAGGTTGTATATTCAAGAGTAGTTCCATGCTTTACTTCTTTCACTCCTTGGTTCCATGTTTAATAGTTTGGCTTCAGCCCTTCATTCAGTGACCTAAGGCCTTGAAACTTGGGTTCTGCTACATTATCTTTAAGCACGTGGCATGTAGCATATAGCAAGTGGTACATGGCATGTGGAGGGTTAAAGTTCTGCTCTATAGTTATTCTATGGTAAACCATCATAGAGTATAAGGTGAAAACCATATATAGTATAGTTAAACAATGATAAAGTCTCTTATATAAAAATCATATTAAAAATTGCTATATATAATTGGTATGTGATAAGCATAAAAAATTTGATATAAAGAGGACACAATCACATAAACAATGTTGTTAGGTGACAATAATGATATATCATTTATAGCTTTGAATAACACACTTCTTAATCAACAATAGTATGGTATAGTATGTAATAAAAGTTGAAAAGGAAGAACAGTACAAACACAAATCTAAATTTAAAAGAGAATGAAGGAATAAAAACAAAAAGACAATTCTAAACACTAAATAAAACATTGCTAAAAAACCTTCTTTTTCAAGACAAATTATCACTTTATAACCAATACTTATATACAATAATGGATGGATCAAATTCAATCTTAAATGGATAGTCCATATACTATAATATTATAATTAAAGTATTACCAAAAACAAAGTTTAATCATATCAGGAAAGGAACCTTGCTTGCCTCCAATCCCAGTGTGATCTCCTCGAATTGCTTGGCAGTCATGAAGGAGACGCTTCCAAACAAAACATAGAGAACCGAGCTCTAGCCATGGAAGACAAGATTCATCTGGAGTTCTCAAGCTAACCTCTTTCAATCCAGTTGAATTGATCGCTTCTCCCTTGAGAGGAAACAATGGTCCAACAGGCACAAACTTCGCCCCGAATCCTTCCCTCATCGCTTCAAAAACTCGCAGCTCGATGTCATGGACAGAGTTTATCAGAAACCAAGAATCCCGTGTGATCCTCTTGGAGAGATGCAATGACTGCTCTTCCCTGACTTTCTGGAATTCTCCGTCGTGCATGAAGAGTGGAATATCTTGTGATCTTAGCTCCATTCCAGGGATGTAAGAGATCAGCTTGTCATCTCCCTCTATCACATTCTTGAAAACTTCCATGTTTTCTTAGAACAAACTTCTAGATTCATCGAAGCTTTACCTTTGACAGGAACGTCTCCCATCTCCAGGAGCTTTGGAACGTGGAATTCGATGGCAGCCCAAGCAGCATTTCCCGGCCAAAAGCTCGCTCCAGCTAATCCAGCCTTTTTTTTGCATCATGTGGAGCACTGAGATGGTAAAATTCCGAGACGACTCTGCTTCTCGATCGATCCGGGACAAGAGCTCCGCAAGTGGATCCTCGATGGACTCGAGGCGAATGTCCTGGCCATTATTCACAGGATTGGCCTCGCTCTTCCAGGATTGCTGCAAGGTTTCGTGGATGCTATCAACGTTGATGATGGTCACAGTGACTCCAAGGAGCGCGAGCTTGCGGGCAAGATAGACGAGTGGAATGACATGTCCCTGTGCTGGAAGTGGGATAAGAACAACGTGAAGTTTCGAGAGAGAGCCCATGGATGATGATTAGACCAGTTTAGAAAGAGGGAGTTTTGAGCTACTAGCATTTATGGGCTGAATTGGACATTGTTGTTTCTTCTATGTCTTGTCTTTCATTATTTGTATGATTGGCAATAGGGAACCATACAGTCCAGATATTAAGTGGTGAGAATTCTACATTCTGGCTTGAAGCCTAGCAGACACATATTTGTTTTGTCCTTGTGTTATTTGTCGCATGAAAACTTCGTACTCTGAATCAGACAAACAAGTTAAAGTTGAATTTATTACTAAGATTATTCTAATTCCTTTTAACAACCTTTAATGCCTTTAAAACTTTTAAGCTCAGATTAGAGAGTTTAGATAGTTTTTTTATCAGAACCCCTTCTATTTGACTGCTTCTTTTGTGGAAGATTATGTAGATCAAATTCCTCACGCTCTGAGTGACGAGTGGAAGTCCTCTCAAAAACAATCAACTTGCATTGAGGTGCCAGCGTTAACGTCCCCTCGTTCTTCACATCAAAGTATCTGATGGTCAACTCTCGCGTTTTAGGGTTGGGATCGTCCTGGTTGTAGTCTCCCATTGGAAACCACCATTGGCAGGGATACTCTATGTTGCCCCACAACCGGAATTTGTAATACCGGAGATTGGATTGAACAATTGCTTTTGTGACAAGAGTGTCCTTGGAAAGTGTCGCACCCCAAAAATGGCCTAAATACTTAGCTTGGGCTAAGGTTGAGCCTAAGTGGTGAGTTTGGGCTTAAGGTTAGTACTAATCCTTGGGTTAGGGCTAAACCTTGGGTTTAGACCATCCTTAGGTGGCACCCCTTCGACACTTCATCAATCTCCACCAAGGGTCACTGAGTCTCCGCCACCTCAGTGATCCATAAGTCACATCCCTTACTTTGTTGACACAAGGTTCCAAGGGATGCCTCCTTTGGACACATCACTGATCCTCGACTCAAGGGTCGCAACCCTTCCTTGTGTTTATATACTCACATCCATTCAATGCAAACCATCCTACCTTTTGGCAAAGCAGTGTGTGCTACTTTCCAAGTGGAAAGATCCTTGGGTTCTAGACTAGTAGTGTTGGGGCTTGGGGTTTTCCTTTCGAGCTTCATTTCTGGTGCACTGCCCGGGAAAGTATGCACATTGCTGCTCTGCCGATGGAGTGAAGAATCCGAAGACAGCTCGGTAGCCGAAGACAGCTCGGCGACTTCACTAAAGGAGGGGTGTGTATGCGCCGTTCGCAGTACGAGTACCAGAAATTGCTTGAGGAGAGACAACAAGAAGCCGAGAGAAGAGAAGCACAAAGGTTATTCCGGGAGGAGAGGTATCGTAGGAGACAAGGCCCTACACCCACTCCGGAGACAAGCCCAAGACCAAGCCGAGAGACATCTCCGGTTGGATCATCTAGAGAAGAACAAGAAGAAGAAGAAGAAGAGCAAGAGGAGGTTGTGATATCACCTCCTACACCACCACCATCACCACCACAAGCACAAGGACAAGGTCAGCAACAACAACAACAACCACCACAAGCAATGGCAACCGCGACAACAAAGATGAAATACTCTACCTTCACGGGAGTTGGAGATCCAGACGCTCACGTGATGGCATTTGAGAACACCACTACAGCAAATGATGAAGCTGGAGCCGTGGAAAGGAGGAAGCTATTTCCTGCTACCCTTCTTGGAGTGGCGGCGGAGTGGATGACCACTATTCCGGCAGGAGCTGATTGGGTAGCGTTGCGAGCAGCGTTCCTAACAGCGTTTCGACCTGTTGGATTCAATCAATGGATCATGGATAGCCTCTATGATTTCCAAATGTTGCCCGGAGAGAGCTTACAAAGTTATACCTTGCGATTCAAAGGTCTCTTGCTCAAGAGAACTCCACAACCTACGGCAGAAGAGCAAGTGAGATACTTTGTGGGAGGTCTTCCCCTCCCTTTGAAGATTCACGTGAAGTGCCAAAGCCCAGCGGACTTGAATACCGCAATAGCTTTTGCTGGGAATTGGGAACAAGCCCATCTTGGAGTGAATCGTCAAATGATGAGCTCGGGGAGTTCATCGGCCAATCCTATGGCCAACATGGCTACGACGAATCCAGCCATGTATTCAACAAGTGGACTCCACGGAGGAGTTGCACCTGCGGGAATGGGAACTATGGACTATACAAAGATGGCATACTCAACGGTACCTGGTCAAGTTCCTTCTCCCATGATGCAGCAGCAAATGCCTTATGGCATTTATCAACAATCACCGGTTCCGGATGTGAAAGCTAAAGTACAAGCCGAAGTGAAGAAAGCACAAGAAAGTTTGGTGGAAACCCTTACTCAGAAGATGTCGGACCTCCAGCTCAATTGGATTAAGGGAGTCCAAAGCCCCGGACGACAGCAGAAGACCAGGGACAACATTTGGTGTGTTCGTTGCCGAAGTTACGGGCATTATCCCAACGAATGCCCGCAAGATGCTATACCTCGTTGCAAGCATTGCAAGCGAGCGAATCATAGATCAGAAGATTGCCACTATAAGCCGGGGAATCAGGTTCAAGCAGCTTACATCCATGCTACACCAGGAGGAATGCCTCAGCAGCAACAACGGATAAGCGATTGGGATAAGCGGTTGCTCGACACTCTTTGGGCTTATCGTGTTGCCTATAAGGTAACTACTCATGCTTCACCTTTTCAATTGGTCTACGGACAAGAAGCGGTGTTGCCATTGGAGCTTGAGATTCCTTCCATGCGGATGGCGGTGGAACACGCAATGGATTGGGATGGAGCTCTTCAAGCTAGGTTGGAGCAGCTTGATAAGTTGGACGAGCGACGTCAACTTGCTTTCCAAACTCGGGAAGCTATCCAGAAAAGAAGGAAGGCATGGTATGACCGATTCCTTCGTCTCAAGCTCTTCAACGAGGGTGACCTAGTACTTCTCTACGAGAGTAAGTATTGGAAGCGACCTGGCAAACTTCGAGTTCGCTGGATTGGACCATATCGAGTGGAAGCTGTGTTTCCAAACGGCTCTGTGCAACTCAAGGATATGGAAGGAACTTCTCTTTCTACTCGCGTGAACGGGTCTCGCCTACGGAAGTACTACCCGCCGGAGACATTTTATCCATCTCAAGGGAGTGAGGAGGAGAGTGCTCCGGGACGTAGCACTATTGGAGGGGGGGTGATGTCGCACCCCAAAAATGGCCTAAATACTTAGCTTGGGCTAAGGTTGAGCCTAAGTGGTGAGTTTGGGCTTAAGGTTAGTACTAATCCTTGGGTTAGGGCTAAACCTTGGGTTTAGACCATCCTTAGGTGGCACCCCTTCGACACTTCATCAATCTCCACCAAGGGTCACTGAGTCTCCGCCACCTCAGTGATCCATAAGTCACATCCCTTACTTTGTTGACACAAGGTTCCAAGGGATGCCTCCTTTGGACACATCACTGATCCTCGACTCAAGGGTCGCAACCCTTCCTTGTGTTTATATACTCACATCCATTCAATGCAAACCATCCTACCTTTTGGCAAAGCAGTGTGTGCTACTTTCCAAGTGGAAAGATCCTTGGGTTCTAGACTAGTAGTGTTGGGGCTTGGGGTTTTCCTTTCGAGCTTCAGAAAGCTGGCCAACTTCAAAAGGATTTTGATAGTCCACCTTTTGAGGGTTAATGTATTTCAACTCCAACTCCTCCACAGGCTTCTGGGCATTGTCCTTGCTATAAAAACTCACAATCGTAGATACCTCAAATCCAGAGAGAGGCTTGACAAGGATGAATCTCAGCTTGGTGAGCTTGAATCTTGCTTCTCGACCTGTTTTACCCAAAAACTTCCACTCTCTGCCTTGATCCTCTTTCCCAAATACTTCACACTCTAGATTGTTGGTGTTGGAAGAGAATAAAATCTTCTCCACGTTCATTACCCTTGGGAGTTCTACAACTAATTCTTTGGTATGACCCATAAGAATCCTATCAAACCCTAATTCTTGGAACTCTTATATAGAAGTTTCACAAAAGGTCCTTTCGAGAGGTTTCTTTCTTCACTGGGCTGCTCCGGGGTCGTGATGATGCGACACTATGCAGCTGATGGGAACTTGGATCAAACCCAGGAACTGTTTGATCAAATGCCCGAGAAGAATGTAGTGGCATGGACTGTGATGGTACCCAGAAAGGGGACTTTGATTGCGAAATAGAGTTGCTTGACAGGAGAGAAATTTTTTGGGGTGCTCTGATATCAGCCTATGAAGCGCACGACCAGAAACTGGTGGTTGTCTTCAAAAGCCATGATCATCACAATCCAGAAAATAGTGTTGCGGAGGCTCGCTTGGGTTTGGTTGAAGACTGTGACAGTCTACGGCATTTCCCATACATATTCACCAGCAAGACCTGGATGCATTGGTCCTTGATCGATGATCTTGGCGTGGAACGCTTGTCCAGTTTCAAGCTTGCCGGCGTCAGCACAGGCACCCAGTGCTGTGATGAAAGTTATCTCGTTTGGTTTGATCCTTTCGAGCTGCATGGTTTTCAGCAGCTCTAGAGCTCAGAGATTAAACAGCGAGAGCATTGAGTTCTAAGTCACGATGTTTTGTTTCTTTGCGGGCGTGGAATCAAACACTTGCTTTGCACAAAATGCTTGCCCTTTTTGAGCATATGCAATTGATCATATCGTTCCAAGCCATTTCATACTTGTCAAGGATTACATCAAAGATCTTGCTTGCCTTCTCAACAAGACCATTGTGAGAAAACGCTTGCAGCATTGTAGTTTGAGCGATTACGTCCTTCTCAGGCATGAGAGCAAACATCCTCTCCGTATTTTCAATTTCCCCTGCTTTGGCATACGCAGTGATCATCACAGTGTAGACGTGAATGTTTGATTTCTCCATCGCATAAAAAAAAATGCTTCACTTCTTCAAGCTGGTTGTGCACTGCGTAAGCCGATATCAGAGCACCTCAAGAAACCGGATTTCTCTCAGGCATCTTATCAAACAACTCTTTCGAACTATCCAGATCCCCTTTATGGGTAAATGCGGTAACCATCACAGTCCATGCCACTACATTCTTCTCGGCATTCGATCAAACAGTTCCTGGGCTTGATCCAAGTTCCCATCACCTGCGTAGTGTCGTAACATCTCTCTTGGGCATTGCTTCGTTCTGGGCAATCGCCAAGAGCAGAAGACATTGGGTCGGCAGATGTGATTGAAGGCAATCTAGACCATGTCCCCACATGAGATTCGCAAGGAAAACATTGACCTATTGTGGCTGCTAATAATCTTGTGAATTTCTTTCACCCGATGGGATTGCCCAGCAGATCGTAGGAAGAAAGAAACCTCTCGAAAGGAGCTAAAGCTGGTCTAAAATTGAGTTAAAGTTTACAAGTTTAGGTTAACTTAATGCAAGTTAGTGTACTTAATTATAAGTTTTATAAAGGAAATTTTAATTAAGGTTTTGACAAACTTTAAAATATTGAAATATAAAAGTGTGAGTGCATGGAATATGGAAAGGGAATACAGAAATGTGCATATCAATTAGCCCAAAAAACCCTAGCTTATATACAGGAGTGAGTGGTCCGGATTGAAACCAATCCGATGGCTACCAAAATCCACTACGCTAATATTAGTATACGGCATTGTAGCCGTACACTTGGCCCTCACATCATCCCCTCCTCTCGGAATAATGGAAGGCTGTCAGGGTTCTCTTGTAGATGGGCTGGGATCTGGAGGAACGTCAAGAGGAGGCATAGGCAGATCTGTAGACGGTATTAACTGCTCCTGATCCCTTTGTATGAAGCGTTTTAACCGTTGCATATGCACAATCTCCGGAGGATCGGCCTGCTGAATGTCATGCCGAACCTCATAAACTTGCAGTCCAACTTGCCGCAACACCTGATACGGTCCTTTCCACTGTGCAAGGAGCCCCTTATATAAACCACGTACCATAAGATGGGGAAAACGGACTAACACCAAATCATCCACTTTGTACTCCACAAGTGGACGATGATGGGAGTTGTAGCACTGTTGTTGTCCCACTTGTACGCGGCCTAAGTGTTCGGCAGACTCTGCTCGGACAAGTGGAAGAATGCTTGTCAAATATTAATCCCATGACCTAGCATCAGGAGCTCGTGGCAATCGCGAAGGTAAACCCAGCTCTATTCGTAATATTGGATCATGACCATATAGAAGTTTATATGGTGAAGCACCAACAGAACTCTGCACCCCTGTGACATAGGCATACCGAAGAGACGGCAAATAACCATCCCAATCTGAATGCTGAAAGTTCACATACTTCGCAATCATCCCTTTGAATGTTCGAACGAGCCGTTCCACTAGACCGTCTGATTGTGGATGATAAGCACTCGTAAAAGTGTGGCGTATCCCCAACCGAGATGTCAAAACATGAAATACCTCAGCCATAAATGCAGGACCATTATCCGAAAGAATCCGCTCTGGACAAGAATGCTGGAACACCACTCGATTGAGGAGGAAGTATCCAACAGCAATTGCAGAGGCGCTAGCAAGAGCACCAACTTCCACCCAACGAGTCAAGTAGTCAGAAGCAATAATAACATACTCATTGCCAGCAGTCGATCGTGGAAAAGGTCCCATAAGATCAAACACCACCAACTCAAACGGACGGGAAACTGCAATTGACTCCAACCGTCCTTCTGCAGCACAAGGGGGAGTATTACGAGCTTGGCACCAAACGCAGCTACGCACATACCGGATAATATCACGTCGCATCTCCGGCCAATAGAAAGACCTGCGCAGCTTCTCGGTGACATGACGGTGTCCCATATGCCCACCTAGAACAGGAGAATCATGGTAGGCATGGAGAAACCGCGGAATAAACACCGAAGGCACCACCAACCGTAAATGATCATCAGGATCCGTCCCCACAAAATAAAGAAGGCCATCTTCAAGGCGATATTGAGAATGTAAATGCTGGAAAGGCAAGTCATCAGCAAGTGATGCAGGATTCTCAAACCCATCTCGAAGCCTTCAAATCCACGGCTCAATTTTTTAAGCCTTACGAACCTCATCAAGAGAAGGTAGATCTTGCTCTGCGCCCTGTGGACACTGAACGTCAAGGACAGCAACCGCCGATGGCACAGAATCCTCATCTAGAAAATCCACAGATGTTGGAACAACAGATTCGTCAAAAACATGAGAAGTGAGTAGAGAAGGAAGAGGAGCTCGAGAAAGGGCATCAGCATCAGCTATAGAACTCCTTGGGCGATGAACAACATCGAAATCATATATCTGAAGCTTCAAAGCCTATCGAGCCGTACGACCAACCAGGTTCTTCCGCTTCAATAATGAAGTAACAGCAGCATGATCACCTTCAAGTAACGTCCGAGAACCATGTAGATATGCATGAAGTTTCTCGAAACCCCAGACTGCTGCTAAAAACTCCTTCTCCATCGTGGAGTAGTTCATCTCTGCTGGTTGTAATGTACGGCTTATGTATGCAATGGGATGGCGCTGACCAGGCACACTCGAGCTCTCTTGCATCAACACACCTCCAAAACCAATGTCAGAAGCATTCACGCGCAAAATAAAAGGTCGAGTGTAGTTAGGATATGCCAAAACCGGAGTTGTCAATAGCTCTTTGAGATCCACGAACGCCCGCTCACAATCCGGAGACCAGATGAAAGATGACGTTGATGACTTCAGCAACGCTCGCAATGGTGTAGTGCGATCGGAAAGATGATCCACAAAACGACTGAGATACTGCACCTTACCCAAAAAGTGCTGCACATCATTCACACACTTTGGAGTAAGGAACTTTAGAATAGCCACAAGTTTGTCAAGATCAACTTACAAACCCTCACGAGAAATACGGAGATAAGTTGTGTCCTTGGACCCAAACACGCACTTTGACCGCTTCAGCTTTAAACCAACATTGCGTAGCCAATCCAACACTTTACAAACATCACGAACGTGCTCCTCCCACGTCCCCTCCGAGTGGATCAAGACATCATCAATGAAGTCAGTAGTCACCTCCGGCATATCGCAAAGAACCTCGTCCATCATCCGCTGGAAAGTTGCTGGAGCATTGTTCAAACCAAACGGCATCACCAAGAACTCGTACAAACCAAATGGTGTACGAAAAGAAATCTTAGGAATATCTTCTTCGGCCATCGGTACTTGCCAATACCCAGAAGCAAGATCTAGCTTGGTGAACCAACGACTTCACCCCAGACGATCCAAGAGATTAGCAGTGTGAGGAAGAGGATACACATTTGGGATCGTCACTTCGTTTAACGGACGATAGTCGATGCAGAAACAAATACTCCCATCAGGCTTCGTCACAAGATGAGGTTCACATGCCCAAGGACTCCGCAACTTCCGAATAACACCCTTCTCCAGCATTTCCTTGACGTTTGCTCGTAAAATCTTGATCTCCTTAGGTGACTGACGACGAACAGGAACCTTGATTGGACGAGCATCCCTAGTTGGAATCGGATGTCGTGTGGCAATCTTGGCCCCAGACGATAGGTCAAATTCAAAGAGATCAGAATACTCCTTCATGAGCCGATCAACTGCTGCAACACAAAGATCGTCGGAGGGATCGGAAAAGGAAAAAGCAGAACAAAATGGAAACACAGAAGGAAAGAGTGGGGGAACAAAAGTAATGGAAGCAGAGGTAGAAGTAGAGGGACGAAGGGGTATAGAAGTGAGAGGAATGGATGAAACATAAGGAAGTATGAGATAAGGGGGAGAAGCCTCAAAGTCACACTTGGCATGATTGCGCTGCAACCAATCCATACCAAGAATGAGGTCAAAAGCTTGACTCGGCACCACCCGCAACGACTGCAACTCAAGCTCGAGATCGCCCACACGCACAACCAGGTCCACCTCATCCCGTGCACATGCATGTGTACGGCCGTTGCCATAAAGAATGAAAACTAGTTCTGCTGCACGACGCAAGTGTAGACGACAACGTGTGGCAACAGGTCGAGCAATAGAAGATAAACTCGAACCTGTATCAACCAACACGGAGAGAAGAATAGGAGACCTCTTGTTATAAAAACGAGTTTGGAAAGTAAACACTAGATGAACTGGTGCCAAGTGAACCCCTTGATGATACTCCCGAAAGAAAGATGGAGGGGTCACTGATTTATTCGCGCAAGGTCCCTCCGTTACTCGTGCGACTCCTCGTTTCCCGGATGCATCTCGGTGTCCAGATCTTCCACTGCAGCAGCACCCAGGGGACGTTGCTAACGCCAACGTCTCCACCCAGGAAATGGAGGTCGCCAATCCGGAAAACAACGGCAACGCCGATAAGTATGACCAACTTCATCACACGCCCAGCAGTGAACATCACGGCCATGACCACGTCCTCGCGCTTGTCCTTGGACTCGAGCAGCAGCAGCATCAACCTCCATTGGAACAGGACCATCACCCATAAGAAGTGGAGCGGAAGGACGTGCAGCGAAGTGGAGCGGAAGGACGTGCAGATAAATTTTCACTTAATAACTAATATTTATATACAATAATAAATTCAATCTTAAATGGATAGTCCATATACTATACTATTATAATTAAAGTATTACCAAAGATCATATCACCCAGAGGAAAGGAACCTTGCTTGCCTCCAATCCCAATGTGATCTCCTCAAATTGCTTGACAGTCATGAAGGAGATGCTTCCAAACAAAACATAGAGAACCGAGCTCTAGCCATGGAAGACAAGATTCATCTGGAGTTCTCAGGCTAACCTCTTTCAATCCAGTTGAATTGATTGCTTCTCCCTTGAGAGGAAACAATGGTCCAACAGGCACAAACTTCGCCCCGAATCCTTCCCTCATCGCTTCAAAAACTCGCAGCTCCATGTCATGGACAGAGTTTATCAGAAACCAAGAATCCCGTGTGATCCTCTTGGAGAGATGCAATGACTGCTCTTCCCTGACTTTCTGGAATTCTCCGTCGTGCATGAAGAGTGGAATGTCTTGTGATCTTAGCTCCATTCCAGGGATGTAAGAGATCAGCTTGTCATCTCCCTCTATCACATTCTTGAAAACTTCCATGTTTTCTTAGAACAAACTTCTAGATTCATCGAAGCTTTACCTTTGACAGGAACGTCTCCCATCTCCAGGAGCTTTGGAACGTGGAATTCGAAGGCAGCCCAAGCAGCACTTCCCGGCCAAAAGCTCGCTCCAGCCAATCCAGCCTTTTTTTTGCAGCATGTGGAGCACTGAGATGGTAAAATTCCGAGACGACTCTGCTTCTCGATCGATCCGGGACAAGAGCTCCGCGAGTGGATCCTCGATGGACTCGAGGCGAATGTCCTGGCCATTATTCACAGGATTGGCCTCGCTCGTCCAGGATTGCTGCAAGCTTTCGTGGATGCTATCAACGTTGATGATGGTCATAGTGACTCCAAGGAGCGCGAGCTTGCAGGCAAGATAGACGAGTGGAACGACATGTCCCTGTGCTGGAAGTGGGATAAGAACAACGTGAAGTTTCGAGAGAGAGCCCATGGATGATGATTAGACCGGTTTAGAAAGAGGGAGTTTTGGGCTACTAGCATTTATGGGCTGAATTGGACATTGTTGTTTCCTCTATGTCTTGTCTTTCATTATTTGTAGGCAATAGGGAACCATACAGTCCAGCATTAGGGTAATATTTAGTGGTGAGAATTCTACATTCTGGCTTGAAGCCTAGCAGACACATATTTGTTTTTTCCTTGTGTTATTTGTCGCATGAAAACTTCCTACTCTGAATTAGACAAACAAGTTAAAGTTGAATTTATTACTAAGATTATTCTAATTCCTTTTAACAACCTTTAATGCCTTTAAAACTTTTAAGCTCAGATTAGAGAGTTTAGCAGAACCCCTTCTATTTGACTGCTTCTTTTGTGGAAGATTATGTAGATCAAATTCCTCACGCTCTGAGTGACGAGTGGAAGTCCTCTCAAAAACAATCAACTTGCATTGAGGTGCCAGCGTTAACGTCCCCTCGTTCTTCACATCAAAGTATCTGATGGTCAACTCTCGCGTTTTAGGGTTGGGATCGTCCTGGTTGTAGTCTCCCATTGGAAACCACCATTGGCAGGGATACTCTATGTTGCCCCACAACCGGAATTTGTAATACCGGAGATTGGATTGAACAATTGCTTTCGTGACAAGAGTGTCCTTGGAAAGCTGGCCAACTTCAAAAGGATTTTGATAGTCCACCTTTTGAGGGTTAATGTATTTCAACTCCAACTCCTCCACAGGCTTCTGGGCATTGTCCTTGCTATAAAAACTCACAATCGTAGATACCTCAAATCCAGAGAGAGGCTTGACAAGGATGAATCTCAGCTTGGTGAGCTTGAATCTTGCTTCTCGACCTGTTTTACCCAAAAACTTCCACTCTCTGCCTTGATCCTCTTTCCCAAATACTTCACACTCTAGATTGTTGGTGTTGGAAGAGAATAAAATCTTCTCCACGTTCATTACCCTTGGGAGTTCTACAACTAATTCTTTGGTATGACCCATAAGAATCCTATCAAACCCTAATTCTTGGAACTCTTATATAGAAGTTTCACAAAAGGTAGCTTCCTTTCGAGAGGTTTCTTTCTTCACTGGGCTGCTCCGGGGTCGTGATGATGCGACACTATGCAGCTGATGGGAACTTGGATCAAACCCAGGAACTGTTTGATCAAATGCCCGAGAAGAATGTAGTGGCATGGACTGTGATGGTACCCAGAAAGGGGACTTTGATTGCGAAATAGAGTTGCTTGACAGGAGAGAAATCTGGTTTTTTGGGGTGCTCTGATATCAGCCTATGAAGCGCACGACCAGAAACTGGTGGTTGTCTTCAAAAGCCATGATCATCACAATCCAGCAAATAGTGTTGCGGAGGCTCGCTTGGGTTTGGTTGAAGACTGTGACAGTCTACGGTATTTCCCATACATATTCACCAGCAAGACCTGGATGCATTGGTCCTTGATCGATGATCTTGGCGTGGAACGCTTGTCCAGTTTCAAGCTTGCCGGCGTCAGCACCCAGTGCTGTGATGAAAGTTATCTCGTTTGGTTTGATCCTTTCGAGCTGCATGGTTTTCAGCAGCTCTAGAGCTCGGAGATTAAACAGCGAGAGCATTGAGTTCTAAGTCACGATGTTTTGTTTCTTTGCGGGCGTGGAATCAAACACTTGCTTTGCACAAAATGCTTGCCCTTTTTGAGCATATGCAATTGATCATATCGTTCCAAGCCATTTCATACTTGTCAAGGATTACATCAAAGATCTTGCTTGCCTTCTCAACAAGACCATTGTGAGAAAACGCTTGCAGCATTGTAGTTTGAGCGATTACGTCCTTCTCAGGCATGAGAGCAAACATCCTCTCCGTATTTTCAATTTCCCCTGCTTTGGCATACGCAGTGATCATCACAGTGTAGACGTGAATGTTTGATTTCTCCATCGCATAAAAAAAAACGCTTCACTTCTTCAAGCCGGTTGTGCACTGCATAAGCCGATATCAGAGCACCTCAAGAAACCGGATTTCTCTCATGCATCTTATCAAACAACTCTTTCGAACTATCCAGATCCCCTTTATGGGTAAATGCGGTAACCATCACAGTCCATGCCACTACATTCTTCTCGGCATTCGATCAAACAGTGCCTGGGCTTGATCCAAGTTCCCATCACCTGCGTAGTGTCGTAACATCTCTCTTGGGCATTGCTTCGTTCTGGGCAATCGCCAAGAGCAGAAGACATTGGGTCGGCAGATGTGATTGAAGGCAATCTAGACCATGTCCCCACATGAGATTCGCAAGGAAAACATTGACCTATTGTGGCTGCTAATAATCTTGTGAATTTCTTTCACCCGGTGGGATTGCCCAGCAGATCGTAGGAAGAAAGAAACCTCTCGAAGGCTGGTCTAAAATTGAGTTAAAGTTTACAAGTTTAGGTTAACTTAATGCAAGTTAGTGTACTTAATTATAAGTATTATAAAGGAAATTTTAATCAAAGAAATTGACAAAATTTAAAATATTGAAATATAAAAGTAATTAAGAGTAATGTTTGGTTTTCTTAATAGTAGTGTTATTCTTATTTATTGATCAAATGAAAACTTATAATTATAAACATGTATATAATTTATAAACACAAGATTAATCTTATTGCATATCAACCTTAGATGGTAGAATAAAAAAGAATATATTAAAAAGTGTTTAGGAAAATTTATAAATTATAAACATGTTTAATTATAAAAAATAAATAACAACCCTTAAATGGTATAATATTCTAGAATATCCAAATATATTCTAGGCATATCAGGTTTGCTTAAGTAAACCAAAAACAAAATTCATTATCTTTTCTAAAATTATGTTATTTTACTATAACTACTTTTACAAATGCTACTAAATTGACAAAGATAATGAGGAGGAAAATGATGCTGACAAGAAAGAAGCGCAGGAAAAAATATTTGCCTCATGAGCTTGTCAATGCTCTTGCCTGGCTTGGCATTGTTAAAGGATGATCCTGGAATTGATGGAATACCTCATACATTACAAGTGATGTTGGTTAACATACAGATGTATTTTAGCATACATTACAAGTGAAGTTACAAAAATTTACAAAAATACCACAAAAAGCTAAAAGCTGGTTACACTCTTTATCTTTTTCTTATGCTCTTCAATTTTTCTTACATAGACCAGTCTGTGTGGGCTAGCATTTCAATTGTAAAGGTGGAGAGCAGTGGGACTGAAGAGGCTGCTCGTGATCGCAAGGATGCCGTCTCCTGGGGGGGCCGGTCAGTCGGTTCGCGCCAGAATCCCTCGTGATCTTTGTGCGCATGGATCTGGAGGGAGTCTTGGTCGAGGAGGTTTCCTTCACTCTGGCAATCGATGCCTGTGCGGCGATCCCCAGCCTGGAGCGCGGACGAGTCTTGGTTGCTGTGGCGTCGAAGAAGATTGCAATTCCCTAGACACGAGAGCCGTGCTTGATTCCATGCCCGACCGCGACGTGATCTCCTGGACTGCGATGCTCACTGCCCACGTTGAATCGGAGGAAGCAGCGCTAGAGATCTTCCATGCGATGAAGCTCGAGGGAATTCTCCCAAACCAAATCACTTTTCTCAACCTTCTGGCAACATGTAGCCACGCAGGAACGGCCACCAGAATTTCCAGGGCATAATTTCAGCCTCTCCAGATCACTATATCTGTACGATCGATCTCCTCGCACGGTGTCGGAGACTGCAAGAAGCCGAGCATCTCATCGATGAAATGTCTTCCCTGAAAACTTTTCCTGCTGCAAATCCTGTGCGACTTATCCACGACACCAGGCTGCGGCAAGGGATGCTCCTGAACTCTCTCAGCTTCCACACCTGGAATACATGAGTCGACCCACGATTACAAGCCCTAGCCCTGACTATGGCCGACAGAGGCAAAAGGCAGCGGGAGGATCAGGAGCATTCGGAAGAAGCCCGAAAGAGGATTCGAGAAGAGAGCGACGAGGCATACGAGCTGCTGCTATCTGCACAAGAGCGGATGCGATCGGTGGAGATGAGATATCCTCAAAGCCCGGAGAACCTGTTCGATATTTTTGAAGGTTTCAATTCTGACAGGAAGCTGATGTATTTGGTTCTGCTGCTTGAGAGTTGGGACAAGTTGTCGCCAGAGCAGCAAGAGAAACACAAAGGCATCGGCCCACAGTATGTACTTGAAATGGCGCTGCAACAAGCAGACAACGAGGCGCGGGAATCAAAAGTGAGAATGGTGTTGGAGAAGTACCCAGCGCTTCTTTTCAAATCTTGGGAGTGTATCCACAAGAAGCTGAACGGCGAGGAATGGCTTGATGAAATCTATAGAGCTTGCTGGTACAAGCTGACACCGGAGGAGCAGTAGCAGTACAAGGACAAGTCCACAACATGGCATAGAGTTAACGATGGCAAGTAAGTGCGTCAGTTTGCATGAATGTTTATGTTTGCTGCTGCTACAGGTCGAGCATTTGACATGGAATATCAGGGCAGTGGAGTAGACTCGTTTTACGACGCCCTGAACAAGATCAAGAAGGAGACTGATTTTTCACGTATCGTTGGTCTCTTCCAGTCCAGCAGCTGGGGTAAGTCGAGGGTGGTTCGAGAGTTACATCGGAAACAGGTTTGGGTCATTTACTTGTCGCTGGGTTCTGGCTCCTGTTATCCTCAGCCCTCATATTTTAGAAATGCTTTCCTCGGCCGTGCAAGGCAGGCACTGGGAAATGGAGATTACGCAGGCCATCTCGCATGCATGACCTACTGTCTGGCTTACTGAATTGCATGCATTGAGGAGCTGGGTGGAGGACTAGGGAAAGAGGAGTCGTGGACGCTGCAAGTGTTTTCAAACATGATGACGGTAGATGGTGGAAAGGGATTTTGACCGGGAGTGGAGAATCGGATAAAAAAACTTGAATGGAAACTTAAGTTTCTCAAGAAGATACAGGCTAGTACTCAGTTGAACTATGGACGACATGGGAGACTAAAGCCACTGAAGTCTTCCAGAGTTATATTCTTGAGGTCCCTGGCTTTGGGAGTTGGTATGGAGATGACAGACCAACCGTTGAAGCTGCTGTTTGTCTTCGATGAAGCCCGGTCGCTGTTACCTTCCATAGATGGACGAGAAAAAAACGTGTACATCCCACTTTGAAGATCTACACGAGTGTTAAGTGGAAAATGTTTAACTCTGTCCATAGACACTACATGCAGGGTCACCAATTTCTTAGAACCCGAGTGGTGTGATCCTTCTTTGCAGAGTCGGAATCTGGTCCCTGGGTTTTTTCTTCCGTCTCCTTTGATTGCCTTCTTTAAGGGAGATATCGGGGAAAACAGCACACTCTGCTGGCTACATCTACACAGGGGAATTGTTTTGAGGAGGTGGTTAGTAATGAGTGGATGCTCAAGTATGGCCGACTGCTTTGGCTCTACTTGAGCAACCTTGCTCAGGATCCTGCTATTTATGCATTTGAATCCTGCCAGGATCCTCACTGATGGCTTGAGCGTGCTACAGATGCATGTAAAGCAGAGGCGTTTCGAATGGTATTTGGGATTGTGCAGTATAAGCTTACCTTGGTTATATCACCTAGTACAGTGAGCATGTGTGCATTACCATGTTGGGAATCAGATATGGGATTTCTATAGACTTTTGGTCCAAACTCATGAAAGATCTAATTATGGGTCATATGCTAATTACATTAGGTTATTTACTACATAGGTAACCAAGCCACTTCTTTCTGAAGCTGCATTAGTGTGTATCTAGAGACACCAGATGGCTACAGACTTCTATTTAAGCCTCTCCAAACATTATTGTCCAGGGGCATTGTAGACAAAGGTGAATAGGGGGAGCTATTTTTAAGGATCATACTGGTGTCAGTTGGTTTCAATCCAGATTATGTAAACTAGGGTTTTGGGATAATTAAAATGCACATTTTTGTGAGAGTAGCTTCCTCCTCCTTTGACTTTGGAGGAGCAATTAGTACAGTTATTCAGCAATTTTAAACTTTTGAATTTGAATTTCTTGGGAAGTCATTCAATCTAGTATTATTTAAACCCAAAAACATTTAATCCTATATATTTAAACTTTTATGAATCATTTCTTGAGTTGTTCTTTTTAGTCATTTATAATCCATCATACTTCCCTCCAAGTTCACACCTTCATAAACGAAAGTTGAAAGTCACAGTTTTCCCGAGAGCCTTGACACCCACCTTTCGAGTTGAGCCCAGAATCTTAATATATGGTGTGATTCCTTTAGTCAATTAATAGAGTTGGACTTGAAACATCTTTGATACACTGGCATTCTCCATCGTTCTTTTTAGTTGGTTATAATTATGTGGTTGTAATTGAATAATCAGGCTTAGTTGATGGCAGCATTTACAGTGTATGTTACAACTCCTTCTACTCTTACTGCCAATCCTCACATATGGCTAAAGTTCTTCCATAGGAATTCTAGAGATGATGTGTACCATTAGTTCAATCACTTTATTGTGATTGCTACCTATCATTCTTGAGATGATGCTTAACATTTACAAAGGACAACATTGCCATAATACAATAATTTGAGTGCAACCACTCATGTAGATTGGAGCATTCTCTTAGATATCTTCAAGTATGTATTTGGATATATTGGTAATTATGGTGATGCTTTTTAGGCCACTTGAGTCAGTGATGCAATTTGGCATTTATTTTCAAAGCCTCTTGCTTCATGCAAAGCTAAATATGTTGGAGTGGATCAAGTTGAAATATTAAGGCCAACACTTCATCAAGATCTTGTGGGATTTATATATGCATTTGCTCCAATCACCTTTACAATGTTTTTTGATTGACACAATATTATGAGACATTGCCTCTTTCACTTTTTGTTGTATATCTTTCAGCTCCCCTTCATGTGGGAGATGGTCCTATTCTAATGGAAATTGATGTTGTTGCTCTTGTCCAAAGATAAAGACGAGGACGTGATCATGATCATGATATTTATTGTTGGGAGTAGCCACACGTATTATCATTGTTGGCATTTTTTGGATTGGCATCCTCCATTTTTTGGGTGTAGGCTTTGATGTTAACAACGTCTTGTTAGTGTTGCTATAGTAGAAGGTCTTGACACGAAAATTCTTCTAGAAAACGAGGAGTTGCACGAGTAGTGGAGGGTTCTTATGTGAATAAATTAGTAACCCCTCCATTTTTCTTTTAAGAGTACTATCAAAGTGTTCAGTTGATGCCAATTCATTCAGTGCTTACTTTTCAAGCTCATTTTTATAACAAAAGGTCTTCTTTTATTCTTTCTATATTGGTTGATACAAACTTGAGTTTATTTTCTATTGCTCGGCCTATTGTTATATGTTGTTGTCTATAGTTGTGTCATGTGGCAAAGTTAGTCTTTATTCTTTATGGCAAAGGCCTTATATATATGTGTGTGCGGGATAAAGAGAATTTAGTTGTGCGTATAGGAGATCTTAAGCTTAAATTCAATTATTGTGAGTGATGCTAAGTTAAATTTTTGATTTCATCCTTGGTATAGATTGATTAAAGCACAAGTATACCAAATATGACTTTAAGACTTCTCCCCCTTGTCTCATATTTATGTTTTTTCCATTCCTCTTGCTTTTATTCCCTTTCATCCTTTTGTTTTACCTTTATTTCTATCACTTTTATCTCCCCATTATCTCCCCATTTCCTAATATATTTTCATTTTGCTTCTCTATTCCCTCTTTAAATCCCTTCAACAATCTTTGTATTGTAGTGGTGGATAGACGAAAGGAGTATATTGATATCTTTGACTTTGACCTGTTGTTTAGGGTTAAAATTACAACATATCATCCTATTTTAATTGAGGATGCTTGTCTAATCAAAATTCTTATTTAGCATTAATCATCAAAAGGGATTAAGATTTTATATGTGAATATCAAAGAAATGTTAAAGAAGGGTATTATTCGAAAGTCTTAAATCCTTAGACATGTGAACCTCATCTTCTAATAAAACCTTATGGGAGTATTCACTTCTGTATTGACTATCATTTGTTAACAAGGTGACTATCTCAAATATGTACCCTTTTTCTCACATTATTGATCTCCTAAATTTTTTGGGGAGAAGTCATTGGTTCATAAAGTTAGATTTTACTTTTGGGTATTGGTAAATGTTAATAGCTGAGGAAGATGTTCCTATGACTATATTTTATACATTTTTTTGTTTGTACAAGTTTTTAGTGGTTTAAATAATGCTTTAATGACTTTCTAACGAATGATGGACAAAGTTCTTTATGATATATTGGAGGTGACTGCTGACGTCATCAATGATGTCTTGATCCACTTGGAGGGGATGTAAAAGGAGCACATCTATGATGTTCGTAATGTGTTAGATTGATTATAGAAAGTTGGTTTAAAACTAAAGTAGTTAAAATGCATATTTGAATCCAAAGATATGATTTATCTTAGGTACCATTTTTTGTGAAGATTTGTAAGTTGATCCTAACAAACTTATAGCTATTTTAAAGTTCCCTACTTTCAAGTATATAAATGACATGCAATGCTTCTTATCTCAATTGTTTTGTTAATCATCTTTTTGATTGTACTATATCATTGCGAGCATTGTTGAAATCGTCAATATTATTTTTCATCTAATCTGTGTGAGACACAAATCCCTATGCCCCAAAGTAGAGCCGAAAGGGTGCCATGTGGTAGTGGCTAAAGTGAAAGCCAAATGAGTATAACACATTTGGAATAGAAGCTCCAATTTAGACAGTCGAGAGTTAAAGTAGAACTCTCAATGAAGTGCTTGAGAAACGAGCATGAAGCAAGCAATGAGTCTCTAGAAAAAGGATACAAAAGGACCAACATATGACATGTGAAAGTGTCAAGATAGAGTCTAAGAAGGAGTATGAAAAAGAGTCCAAAATGGACTTGAGTCTAAGATGACGTCTAATATGGAGTCCGAGATAGAGTCTAAGATGAATCTGAGATGAAGTCCAAGATGCATCTGAGATGGAGTTCGAGATGGAGTCTTTTCACACGTCAAGATGGAGTCTAAGAAGGAGTCTGAAAAAGAGTCTAAAATGGACCTAAGTCTGAGATGGAGATGAAGTTTAAGATGGAGTCCAAGATGGACTTGAGTGTAAGTTTTTGAGTTTAAACTTCCTAGGAGGTCATCCAGCCCAGTACTATTCAAACCAAGGATGTTTAAACCCAAGTATCCCAAGACCCTTAACCGATTGGAAAAGGGGGTGCACTCTTGTTCATGGGCCCTTTCCCTTTATATTTGAACCCCTGGATCGTCTCTTGAGTCGTTCCCTTTGGTTGCTTACAATCTACCATGCTTCTCTGCAAGTTCACGCCCTTGTGAATGGAAGCTGAGAGCCACAGCTCTCCCGAAAGCCCCACTCTCTGGACACCCTACCCCTCAAGTCGAGCCTAGTGGGAGCAAACTGGACCAGCCAAATGTCAATCAACATGTGGTGTGATTCCCCTAGCCAACAAACAAAGTCAGACCCGAGACCCCTCTGATACCAAATGTAAGCTCTTGAGTTTAGACTTCCCGGGAATTCACTCAACCCAATACTATTCAAACCTAATGACGCTTAACCCCAAATATCCTAAAACCCTTAACCGATTGGAAAAGGGGATGCACTCTTGTTCATAGGCCCTTTCCCTCTATATTTGAACCCTTGGATTGTCTCTCGAGTTGTTCCCTTTGGTTGCTTACATTGAGGTGAAGTTGATGTTAAGACTAAAACCAAGACTGAGACCGAGATCGAAACCGAGACTAAGACCGAGACCGAGACCGAGACCAAGTTTGAGACCAAGACCAAGTCTGAGTCCAAGTTTGAGTCTGAGTCTGAATCTGAGGGTGAAAGCCCAAAGCATTTGTCTCCCAGCTGGGGGGTTTGGTGAGCTCCAAAAGTATAGTAAGAGGAGGACTCTAGTGGAGCTAATTTGGCCAGGAAAAACTAGTGTGACCAAAGAAGGGTATACCCACATATTGAGTGATGATAAAACCACTGAGGAGTCCAAAATTAAAGTGAATATGGATAAACAAGTGGGGTAGCTTGGTGAAGTGTTCAAGAGCTGACTTTAGCTCCCCTAAGAGATCAAACAATTGATGCTCCCAATCCAAGTGTGGGTGGATTACCCACTTAGATACTTTGTGTGGCTCATCAAGACCTTGCTCTAGCCACATGGCTAGGGCACCTAAGGATAGAAGGTGGGAGTACCCACAAGGCTAATGTAAGGCCATGGTGTTTTGAAATGTTATCCCAAAGTCCCGAACTATGGAAAGGAAGAGGAGTAGTCCTTTAGTATAGTGACCAAGGATATGATCACATGGTAAGGAAGCCCTAGAGGTCAATGGGACTTTGTAGTCAGGCCTTTGGGCTTTGATCCTATGACGGTATTAGCAAGCATAGCCATGGATAGAGAGGGACTTGGTAGGGATGGAAGAAGGGACATTAGAGAAGGGTGTTACTTATGTCTCCGAGCATTCTAAGGGTGTTAAAGTGTTGATAAGGGATGGCTACTCATAAATAGATAGCCTAGTCTTTAAAAGACAAGATTGTGATGTAGGTGGTCTTGGACTACTAAGCCTTAGCATTACAAGTTGATATGCCAATGGTACCTTTGGGTGTCGGTTATGGGATTGAACATGTGGAGCACTTGGACCAAATACAAAAGCTGAGTGGCATAGATGCCATTCATGAGGCTAGCAAGTCCCCAAGTCTGGAATAAGATTTATGGAGGTTGTGCATAAGACTCCTACAAGTCGCCGGAAGTGTGGTTAAATGACTAAAGTACAATGAAGCTCTATTTCGTTAAAGTGGGAATTGTCATTATCCCACTTGTAAAATAAGGTTTCCAAACCTTTATATAGTATATAAATATAACAAAATTCAACTGCATTGAGGCACATGCCATTTTATTTTAAACAAGGAAATGTCTACTCAATCACTTCTCCTCCCCCTGCCACTGCTTCACCTCTCTCTTCTCCTTGTCATCGTCATCCAATTTCTTTCCATCCTTTTAATATTGGCTCAGTTGCTCCGAGTCTAGGTGGAGCCCAAGTCCCCATTCAATCTTTACTTTCCCCTTATTAATAAAACAACTTCGTAGACTTCCAATAACATGCTGTAACACTTCTAGTATAATGCAAATCCTCTCAAAGAATTGTCTTTTAATATTAATACAATGGCATGGAACCCCATGCCATAATAAGTTACATTTTTAAATAAATACATGCCATCTCAGACTGTTATTTTTTGCCTCCAACGCTTATACAATAATCTTGGAATTTCATCACTCTCCACACTATCAAGATTTAAACCCAATAGTAATGCCATCTCTTCTCTAATACGTCCACGCTCATGTTCAGTGGTCGAAGAACCCATCCGGTTGAGCAGATTATGGAGATGCGGATAGTGCTTGGCTAGACAATATACATGCCATAAATGATGACTGGTGTCTGTCCGATCAAATGACTTCTGATATACCGTTCCATTTGCCATTTGGTTGATTTCTGCAGCCACCTCCTGGACTGGCCGGTTCTCTATCACCATCGCTCCAAGCCGTTCTGCAAGGTCCCCCAGAACATACGGTTTCTTCTCCCTAGTTTCCATATTGCAAGAGATGGGGTGCATTGCATATGTGTGCGTGTTCGCTGCAGTTTTAATCGGCGAGTCATCGATGATGAGGATTTCACTTGACCTAGCAGTCCGGTTCATCACTACAGCCTCTGGCTTGACGAAGATGGGCTTGCTACCCCTCACATGGACCATAGTCAAGCAATCCTCCTGCGTTAGGAGAAAGTCAAATGGTAATATTACTCGCGTCTGATCGTGCATCATCTGTAGCAACGTTAATGCATTGTGGTGCATCATGGATGTCCAAACTCCCAATTGCAAATTGAACCCGGCCCTCTGTTTTAAGTGTCGCATGGTCATTATTAGATCCCGCAGTTTCTCCCGTGTGATTAATGTGAATCTGTCTCTTTTGACCAACTTGCGACCGCAGGCTTTGGAGGGTGCAGTGACATTCGAGGACGAGCCACGCTCATGGGAGAAAAGGACACCGTTCATATCAAAAACGATACAGTACCTTCGCCGTGACTCTGAAATGAAATGCGTCAGCATAAAAAATGGTACAAGTCAATTTTACCATCTACAATATTAGCGAATGGTGTTCCCGATGGTCGTTCAGAGGGTTTTGGTCGAGGAAACGTGAAGGGCGGAAATACTCTCCTCTGCAATGTGGGGTCAATCACATCCGATGGCGTGTGGGCACATGCCATTTCAGCTATAGACTCTGGTACAACTGGCTCAACAGTGGCATGGGGTGGTTCCGATGGCGTGTGATCACACGCCATTTCAGCTGGTGCCTCCGTTGGCAAAGTGGACATGACCGAACAGGCAGCAGGGGCGGTGTAGGGAGGTTCCAACGGCGCGTAGTCAGACGATTGGGCACACGTTGAGTCTGTTGGAAATGAGGATACGACCGGCTCGGCGGCTGGGGCGGCCTCATGCAGGTCCAATGGCACCTGGTCACTGTCAGTTGGATACGTGGACAAGATTGACTCAGTGGTATGGGCAGCATCAAGTGGAGCGTGGTCAGCTTGCTTGGCGTTGATATGAATAGTAGCCTCCACCAGCTCTAATGACTCTTGCAGGCAAGTAGAGTCCACTGGCGGATCCATATGCATGTCCAAATATCTCCCTTCGATTGAGATGGTATCCTCCCTACTGGCTACTAAAAACAAACTCATTAGCACATTGAATCGACTATACTGTATTTACCATCAACTGCTATTGAGGAACTAGGACCGATATCACTTGGGCGCACTGCTGATTCTGAAGGATTGGACATACGTTTCGACCCTTGCTTGGCACTATCCTTCCTCGACACTAAAAGCTAGAGTTTGTATCTTAATTCAACTGAATAATCTCTACTTACCATTTGCTTTGCAACCTACATGGACAATGTTAGAAATGGTAAAAGGTTAGGAATGGATGTACTATTATTTACCTGATGGTTTGTCTTGTATGACCTTCCTTCGCTGCTCTTTGGCCACCTCAGGCTGGCCATCGTCGTCATCATCGTCGTCGTCGTTATTGTGATCGTCACCATTGTGAGGACCATCCAAGTCCTCTTCGTCCTCCTCTTCTTTGTCCTCCTCTTCGTCCTTCTGCTCTTCCTGCTCATTATCTTTCTCTGGCTCCTCATCCCCCTCCTGCATTTCTTCCATAGGCTGCTCAGGCTGGATGGCTTGTTCTTCCAGGACCATCTTGGGAAAATCATCTGGCTGAGTCTCCATCTCAAAATACAAGACATCCATAGCCTGTTTTAGTGCGTGACCTAGGATCGTATCCTCACCCGACTGTCTTAACATGGTTTTTGCACGTTCTTGCACCCTTCGAAGACGACGAGATGAGAAAAACGTGGCCTTGACTTGAAAAGCATCCCTCATCCATTGTACCTCTCCATTGAGATTGGGGAAGGGGAGTCCGCCATAGGAATCTGAGTTAGGAGGTGGTGACCGCGAGGCATTACCTATCATCTTTTCGTTGCCCTTCTTCCTTTTTGAATCAAACGCCTCTGATCCCGACGACTGTCCAACGTGCTTTCGCTTTTTATGACCACTGTCAGTTTGAGCTTGGCTGGTGCTTGCCTGTTTTGCCTTTGAAGAAGTGTCTCCTGCAAGGAATGGCATGAGACCACATGCCATTGCAAATATAATTTGTACCTCCTTTTTTCCTATTGCTTGTCTGTTTGTCCTTCTTCGACGCGCCACCAGTGCGCTTTTCAGTCCTCGTGTCTGAATATTCACAACGATTTATAATCAAAATGGCGTGAGGCCTCACGTGACCTTACCTTGTGCAGGTTGTGAGCTCGGCCCAACAGTAGCTGTTAATGCCGTTTCAGCATCTGGGGGTGGCCACGCTCCTGCATACAGAGCTTGTGAGATAGCATTTAAACTTAAAGTGCGTACTCACCAGGTTCGCAGAGAAGATACTGTTTTTCTTTGGCAACTGTAACTATATGTTTCATTGAAGTCACCTCTTCAATGGAGTTTGTCACCGCAACATACGGGACACCCTTGAGTAGTGCGGCTCGAAAGAATAGTCCGCCGCAGTTGTACTCGACAACGCATTTGCCCTTGGAGTTGGAAGCAGGTGCTATTGCGTTGAAGACCCAACTGAGCATTTCCCATGCTGCACCTGGAGCTTTCTCTGGATTCGAAAGCTCCATAGCCGTCTTCAGTTCCTCAGGCACGGGTAAATTGACCTCCCTCAGATCAATTCGATCGGCCTTGTCAAACGAAGCTGGGAAGTCACTCCAGTCCCACTCTGCTGCAGGACCAATAACAAGGGCGAGTGTGAAGATGCGGACATTCGTCGGTATCTTCTTCTTAGCCATTATCCCATGGATCTCCTGCATCTCCTTGCCTTTCAACCGAGCCTTCACCTCGTTCAAGGCCTTCCAGAACTTGTGATAGGATTCGGAGTCGTAGATCATATAGTGGACTGAAGATTCCACCTCCGCAAGTCCCACCATTAAGTCAATGATGGAGCTGACTTCGTCTGCATGAGTGATCTCCTCGTTTGTGAAGTCCATAACACAAAAGATGTTCTTGACCTGCTCATCTCCGCGGGAAACGATGCTCCTCCACCTTTGATCCTCATCCGAATTCACGTATACCCGGTAAGGTTCTCGATAGGCCTCTGCTGCGGGGTCGAGCTGTTTCTGAAGCCGGCGGTCGACATCCCTCTTAATGAAATTTGGATACTGATTCAACTTCTCAACTTTACTTTTCGTGGCATCCCGCAGCAGATCGATGAACTTGGGGGCCCCCTTCACGTAGTTGTCGATGTCTTCATTTGACAACTCCAGCTCTTCCATCATCTCTTGCGTGGTGTCGATGCTCACCCTCTCCACGGCCACTTGCTCGAAGATCCAATCTTTCAATAGCGCACGAGCTCTCAGAGTCGTGCACAAGTCCTCGTATGTCACAATATGGCCGGGAGTCATTTTGGTCTTGTTGAAGACTACCTCACCACGTAGAAGAGCATTAGCCACTGTCAGAAGGTCGTCGTCATCTAGAGACCGCGAGAAACGCAAGGCGTTGAGCTTCAAATCATTAGGCTTCCGGCCGTCCTCCACACCCATTGAGTTTAGCAACTCCCCGTCATGGTACCTCCTCAGCACATCTACCCATTTGTCAAAAACAACTTTTGTCGCGAGTAGAATGTTATGGATGCTGAGTGTGTCATTGACCCCCAGTGTTTTCGAGAGAAGACTCGAGAATTCCTACAATGGAAATGGCGTGAGGCCACATGCTATGCCACATGCAACGAGGCTTACCTGCCAGGCGCTAGTTGCTAGTGCACGTCCTTGTCCTGGTTTTTGTGGCTTCTTCAGTTGAACCCAGAGCTTCCATGTTCGTGCCAATGTCTCGTGCAGACCCGATTTGTAGCACGTTTCTTGCTTGACATTCTGCGCGTGGGAGATGGATATGATAGATCAGAGGGGCGAGTTGCCTTTTATCAGGCGTACAACTCTTGTCTTGAAGACTTTCTTCACCTCCTCGCCCACCATAATATCCACAACTATCTCTTGCATTGCCAAGCTAGAATGCTGCCCGGAGACGGCATAGAACCAGATGTTCTGATCATCCAACACCTTCTTATTGATCAAGTCTGGAAACCTCGTCTCGCCCTTCATTGTTCGGTAGTAGGGGATCACGTCTGCGATGTCGGGTGTTACTGGACTTGCCAGCATCTTCTGCTTCAGTTTCTCCACCCACTCATCAGATACTAGCCTGTGGTTGTATTTGCTTTGGATGTCGATACGGCTCACGTCGATTGTATATACTTTGTTGGAATAGTAACAAGTACTATTATCTGCGATGATTTTTGCTGCCTCTTCTTGCTCTTTTTGCTCTTTGCGGCTCTTCTTTTTGGTGGGTGTAGTGTTCGAACCCGAGGCAATGGCATCACCGAGTAGCTTCTTTTTTGGAGCAAGAGAGTCGGACGTCGGCTTGAGCTTGACCACCCTTTTCTGCTTCGGGGTAGTTTCCAGATCGACCCCCTTCCTCTTCGCTTCGCGAACTGGAGGCACTCTCAACGGCTCAATGTTAGAATATAGTTTTTGAACATCGCCGTAGGTGAGGTCCGTGGATTCCATGTGATCTTCATAAACCCGCAGCGTCTTTGAAATTGTGGGCCTCCTGGACAACCTCTCCCTAGCTCCCTCTAGGAATTCCTCATAGCCGCTGCCCCCCTCCAGGAAGCCGCTAGGATGTGCAGGGTGGATCTTGAAGGCGGACGCTGTCTCTACCACAAGTGCCAGTCCATATTCTTGCATGGAACTGCATGGAGTGTCTGTCACTTGGATGAGGATCCCCATGCATTCTTTTCTCCCACCATCTGTGTTGTACAGCCTCAGATCCTCGCCTTCCATCCCGAAAGTCCAACTGGTGAGCTCCTCCCCCTTCTCTGCATCCACATTGACAGTGGCTGGAAGAAGAACGCAATTCCTCGCCTGTTCAGAAATGCACAACAATTAGAGCTGACAGATGAAAAGCTAGCAGCTGGAAATAACGTGAGGCCACACGCCATTCACCACTGCATTAGATGTCTTGAGGCTGCATCCTAAGATGGCGTGAGGCTACACGCCATCTGTAACCGGACTACACTTGAGAGCCCAATTGATGCATGCCAATGTTGCTACTGAATGGCATGTGGCCTCATGCCATTTTCTACTTGGCCTAAAAGACTTACCATTTGAAGCCGAATGGAGGCGTGACAATCGAGGCCGGACTCACTGGCAAATGTGCACTGTGTGTGCAGCGGATCGTAGCAGCAAGGCTACTCTGCCACTTAACAGTTGGAGAGTGGCGCTGAAATCTCCCGGGACGCCAAGTGGGCTGCGTGTGGGTGGCGGAGTTGGCGGCGAAGTTACAAATTGGGTGTGTCTTGAAGTGGACGCCGATGCACACGAGCGCGATGCGAGCGCGAGTGTGATGCAAGCGCGAGTGGACGCCGATGCACACGAGAAACCTGTAGAGAAGGTAGATGAGCACGAATGTGAGCGTGATCGCGAGTGGGAGCGCGATGCGAGCGCGAGTATGAAGCAAAATGCAAAACCTAACCTCACACGCGCGAAATGTCACAACGGTTGGTAATCCCGCCACGTCATCATTCCTCGGACTTGGGCGCCACCATTAATTTCTGGATTGCCGCGCGCATGCAAGCACACAAAATCCAAAAGAAATCCGCAACGTCATCATTCCTCGGACTGCATGCACGCGAAATCCAAAAGAAAGATCATGATTGGGATATCATTTAATACCCTCGCTATATTTATACCATGCATGATTGGATATTCCAAAGCATCTTGTATTTCCAAAAATGGCAGATGTTCAGCTAAATAAAGAAATTCTATCTGTTTCTATTTTTCTCTCAAATCAATATTATAGCGTGTGGGCTCATGCAATTTTGAACCAAAGAAACCCAAAAAACATTGGACCCAAAATATTTTGAAAAAACCCAAAAAACCCTAAACATTTTAAACCCAAAAATCCAGGCGTCATGTGGCGTTATTCCTTGAATAGCGTGTGGGCGCATGCCATTTTCAGGGCCAAATGCTGAATGGAGAAAAATTCCCTTTCAGTGCAAATGCTGCAAGAGGCAGATGCCGAGCACAAAAAACTGTAACTACCTCACATGACACAGATAAACTTTTCTCTATTTGGCAAAGATAAACTTTATAGCGTGTGGGCTCATGCAATTTTGAACCCAAAAAATGCACCAAAAAATTCTCGGCGTCATCTGGCGTTATCTCTTGAATGGCGTGGGGCCGCATGCCATTTTCAGGGTCACATAGGAGTATATTCCTAGGATATTCTGACACGCGTGAGATTTTTTTGAGTTTTCTGGAGATCCAACTGTTAGATCGCAACTAGATTTTACAGAATGGTATACAATGTCTTTCTTGATGACCCTGCAAAGAAGCATCTCGATCGGACACCACATAAGACCACACGAGCCTTACAATGTTTCAGGGGCATTTGCCATAGATCCGACCGTTATTTTGCTCCAAGATTTTACAGTTTGGTGTGCATTGACCTTTCCATCGACACTGCAAAGGGACATCACAATCAGATGCGGGATCACAAGAAACTAACTTCACTAACTCTGGTTTCACCAAGATCTACGTAAGGAGTTATGAAATGAAATGTGTTTATGGTCCTAGGGGCATTGTGACATATCAAAGGATTTTGCATCAAGTTCTGTATTTGCATGTTTATCAAGCTACTGAATTGCTAAACCCTAAACCCTAAACCCTAAACATGTGGCAAATGCTGCATGAAGAAAGATGCCCTTTCTGGGCAAATGCTGTAAGAGGCAGATGCCGAGCAGATGTATCTCAGGCTAGCGAAGGGGACAAACGAAAGCTAGCTATAAACATGACGGGATGCAAATAGATTACTAGGCTGGTCCTGCGAAAATCAAAAACCATAATTGAAAACATTGAAAATGCAAAAAGAAAGGTTTATAATATTTTTGAATTTTAAGCAACCAAAGGAATGTAAGTAGGGCATGTGTTTGTAAGTTTAAAAATGCCTCAACCACTTAAATTCCCAAGTAAATAAAGCTGTTTCTATTTTTGGTACAGGTAAACTTTATAGCGTATGGGCTCATGCAATTTTGAACCCAAAAATGCACCAAAAAATGCTCGACTAGCATTATTCTTTGAATGGCGTGTGGCCTTATATTGCCATAAATGGACGTACACACACAGCATAATTATTCCTTTACACGGCGAATAATCTTGGCACAGATCGCTGACATGGCATGGCAAAGTTCGAATCACTGACATGGCATAGCTGGATCGAGGCAAGGACATGATGTGACAAAGTTCAACCTCTGACAGCAAAGTCTAGAAGCTACTCAGTTTGAAATTTGTCAGAGGAGTCATAAGATCTGGTTTGTCAGAGGATTTGATGTGACGTTCAAGCGTGTGTTATTTTTGAATTCTCGAACTCATTCCTAGGTCTATCATTTTTGTGCGCCGTGTTCTTGGTTTCGCTAAGCGCAGTGAGCGCTGCTTGTGTAAGCGGCGTTGTGAGCTGTGGTTTATGCGTCTACGAGCGGTTGCGGCATTGCGAGCGCCATTGCGAGCGGCAGTTTATGCGAGTGGCAGTTTGTGCGAGCGGCGCTACGAGCAGTTGCGGTGTTGCGAGCGGCGCTACGAGTAGTTGCGGTGTTGCGAGCGGCACTGTCTTTGGTGTGGCTACCGCTTCCTCTTGATATTCGGCACTTGTGCTTCCTGGTATGTTCACCATGGAATGGCTTAGGACCACATTTAGAAATGGCATGAGGCCACATGCCATCTTGGGCCCTTGCAATTTCATGGCTAGTGTATTGTCATGTATGTTTTTACTTACCTGCAGCTGTGTGTATATCAAGATGGCATGAGGCCTCATGCCATCTTTGGCCCCTGCTAGCCTATTGCCATATTCCTTTTGAACTGTATATATTTTTGTATGGGTGACTAGTCACGCACACAAAAATATATACAATTGCAGCAAAGCAAAAGGAATATAGTAACAGGCTAGCAGGGGCCAAAGATAGCGTGAGGCCTCATGCCATTAGTGGTACCACTAATGGCATGAGGCCTCATGCCAATTTTGTGAATGCGAAATTTCACGTGGGTGTCAATAGCATGTTTGAATAATGGCATGTGGCCTCATGCTATTGAGGTTGTTTGGTATGTTATGATTTAGGCCATTCTCTAATCATTTTTTGTATGGTCTTAACTTCTTTTCTGCACTTTCAGAATGGCCTTCAGGGTTGGGGAAAAGGTTTACATTTTGAATGGTGGGAAGAGAGTTGCAAAAGGGACCCTTGTGTCTATGGATCGGAACTTTGTTATACACTGTCAAAGGCTTAGGGAAGGCAATGCTGCTGTATCAGTAGAGACTGTCTTCGATGGGAATGTGGTCGCTATTGAACGAGGAGAGATGGTCGTCGGGGTAAATGTTGTTGTTGCCTTGAAAAATCTTTAGAAGAAAGCAGATGTTGGGGACAGCGCAAGTGCGACGCATGTTCCCTCCGTGGATCTTAAGAACCGTGTTACATGGATTCAGGCGAAGGTGTTTCTAAACAACCCCGAGGGGGAGGTGGTAGCTGAGGGCTTAGCCACAGTTGTCGATCCAAGAGATGCGGTTGCTAATCAAGAATTGGGCTGGGATGATATTGGAGTTGCGATTTTAGAGGTTGTTGACACAGAAGAAAACAGTCTGACTATTGGAAGCATTGTGCGGTGGAAATTGAGGCACTTAGTGTTTGAGAATGTGAAGGATTCACAATCAAACACCACTACAACTGATGACAGAACATCTCTTCATGGGAAAAGAAAGTACACCTTCCTAAAGCGCAGCCAAAGGGATCTGAGCAACGAACCGAAAAGGCAGAAAATGGCGATGGAGGTTCGAATGGTCTCGACAGTTGCTTGTTGCAAGAGGAGGTGCTGTCAACATGCTGATTGGGATGCTATTGAAGAGGAGAGAGCAAGATACAAGACATTGTCCTGGAAGGCAGCTCGCAATTTTGTGTATGAGGCATTACGGTCATCTGTTGATGCTTCAGAACATCAGGTGGGGGGCATGGTCTTCCAGAGGGGTTTGGTCTGCATGAAGGCATGGAGAATCATTTATGGAGTCCCTCGAACCACATTCTACAGAATCAAAACTGAGTTCGAGGAACAAAGGGTTCAACAGGCAGTCCATGGGAACGACGGTACGCACAAAACCAGGGGTCATGTTGTATATGGAGAGGCAATCTTCAAGAGGTTTGTCGAGACATGTAGCGAGCAGCAACCACATAAAACCCGCCTCTTGGAAGATGGAACACGAGACACCCAACGAGTTCTCCCTTCCATGTATACCAAGGGGGCCATATTGGAAGATGTGAATCGGGAACTCCAGAGTAATGGCTACAAGAAGCTGAGCCAATCTAGATTTAGTAGATTGTGGAGCAACAGGTTCAGGGATGTGAGTATAAGAAAGTACTCCAGCTTTTCAAAGTGTGACGAGTGCACTGCTATCAAAATGGCTTTGTCGAAGAATTCTTGTAGCGCTCAAGAGCGAGAGATGTTGGTTAGAAGGCGGCTCGACCACAACATCGAGCAGAGAAGCTGCAGGACTGCATATTATCATAACAGGATTCTCTCCATGGAGAGACCTGACTCTTACCTCTGCATCATCCACGACAAAATGGACCAGAAAAAGACGTGCTTACCTCAACTCAATCCTGCCCCCAAGGCAATCTCTTCATCCATGCAGCTGCCTGTGTCTCTGTTTGGCATAATCGCTCATGGGCATGGTGCCCAGAACTATGGGAACTTCTTTGTACCTCTATGGGGTGGCGGGGGTGCAAACATGATGATTGCGTCCCTAGCAAAACACTTAAGGTCTCTGCAAAGTGCGCAGACTGAGCTGAACGGCCAACCCTTGCATAAGGCCCTTGTCGATCGAACCCCATACAGGGTTTAGTTGGAGGAGGAGCAAAGGCTTGCAGTATCGCGTGGGGCCCCATGCCATCCCAGTGAATATGTTGGCCGTCAGATTGTAGGGTTATCACGTGAGGCCTCATGCCATTCCGACGAGGCTGGTCGCCCGGTGAATGCACAGCCTCATCCAAACGAAGCAGAATCTCAAGGAAGTTCTTGCGGCCGATGTGGCCTTCCACCCCATCTTCTACTCCAAACAGACAATGCTGGCAGTGAGAACAAAAACATGTACGTCTTCGCGTACTTGGCGATGCTTGTTGCCAAAGGCATATTTGAAACGGTTACACTTGGCTTTCTCATGGTTGGGCACACTCATGAAGACGTCGATGCCATGTTCAGTCACCTGGCAGAGTCCCTCCGGCGATCCAATGTCCTCACCCTCCCACAACTCTACGATGAATTCCAAAATTGCATCAAAGGCATTGTTGAAGCTGCACTTCTGACAGAGGTTCCAGACTTTAAGGGGTTTGTAAGAGGCTACATCAAGGACGGATCCGAAATGCTGATTGGCCACTCCAAGCCTCTTCAGTTTCATTTCAGCATGCGTGACGGTGCTCCAGTGATGAGGTACAAGATGAGAGAATGGGACACAGTGTGGCTGCCAGTGGACGGCATTGAACTCTTCAAGAGAGATCCCATAACTGGGGAACCTATGATTCCTCAAGGTTCCCCACGGCCGATGCACCCGGATGGACTCAAAGACCAGGAAAGTATAGTGGCCGGGATTAGACAGCATATTGCCTTCTGGAAGAGGGGGTTGGTGTTTGGTGGAGAATCTTATTTTCAGAGGTGCAAGCCTTTGCTCGAATACTGGGAGAAGATTATATCTGCTATCCAAAATGGGCCGGTTGTATATGAAGAATTGGAAGAGTCCTTTTGGCCAGAACCCAGAGCACCAGATAGTAGCGGAACAATGTCCTCTGGAAATGCAGTGATTGATAACGATGTTGAGGATCACTATTGTGGGCCGAGGAACAAGAAGCCGGATTCAGCATTCAATCCAGTACAGGTCTGCAAAGGAATGGTCGTGCTTGTCAGACCCAGTAATAAAAAACAAATGATATGGGTGGGGCGCTGCATCACTGATGCAGAGGAGGACGCGGAAACTAACTCCTTCAATGTAACTGTGGAGTGGTTCAAGCCAAGTTCCGGATATACGAAGGATTGCCTAGAAAAGAGATGGGTGCTAAATCCAAGGGATCCTAGCATGAGCATATCGGTGGATAATGTTGTGCATGGTTGGATGCGGAAGCAGAGTGCCACCATCACCTTGCCAGACCATGCAAGAGATGCAGCAAGAGCATTCATAACCCGGGTTCAAGGTGAGATTCATTAATATTCCTTTACTAAGTTTCTAATGTATTTTATTTCAAGGTGAACAATCCGAATCTGAATCAGAGGAGGCGTGATGGCATGTGGCCTTACGCCATTCCTAGGTGAGATGATACAAATAACAAGTATAAATTCTTAGTTGTTCTAGCAAATCTTACTTAAAGTTTAAGGTGAACAAGCCGAATATGAATTCATCGGATTGTTATAACAAATTGCGAGGTGATGGCATGAGGTGATACGCCATTTGAGAGTGGTAGCCATTCCTATATGAGGTGAGTGAAATATTTATTAGAAATACCTCATTCAATTGTGCACTTCTAAGTCTTGGTCCACTCAGTACTGTTTGCATGTTTTTATTTTAATTCTTTCTCTAAAATGTTATTTAGCATGTGGCTTCATGCCATTGCTCTCCACAATCATGCATTAAATTTTTCTATCCTTGCATAATACTTCTCCATATATATAGCATGTGCGCACATGTGATATGGTTCATTAGGCCTGATATAGTGTGTGAGGTAAAACAAAGATGATGTGACATATGCATTTACCAATCACACGTGCATAAATCTAATAATATGGCGTGTGGCCCATATTAATGGCACATAAACCCATATTGTGGGCTTACGTGCTTTATGTACCATCATTCCCTTGTAGCGTGTGTGTTGGTTTCCTTTTATAACACAACGAACTCCATATTTTAGGGTGAAGAGCGTTCTCATGGCAAGCACAAAATCTGTAAGTGAGGCAGAAAAGGAGACGAAGAAGGAGATAGGTGAAGATGTAGAATATATAAGTCTTCCAAACTCCCCGTACTATACTCCAGGTGATCATTTTTCTGAACAAACGGCAACATTAACAACTATCGAGAACGCCCCAGTAACGTCAGAGACAACAATCCAAAGCAAAACAACTGACCCGGAGAAGGATGAGAGTACCGCTGAGAGTACCAAAAAGGAGGTGTCCACTAGCGCTTAGGCTTATAATGGCGTGTGCCCTCATGCCATTTACTTGATCACCAAATACCTTTTTCCCTTTGCACTAGTATATCTTAATACCGGTCTGAGAAATAGAATGGCATGTGCCCTCAGGCCTTTTACTAAATCACCTTTGAAAGAAATGCAAGCCTCTATGTCGTTAAAAAAAGGTACTAGAGAAATTTCTTAATAATATGAATGTTATTTAGTTTCATGAAAATACACTAAGGGTCAAATGAGTTAAATGACTTCTCCAGACTAGCAATGCCTCTTGCTACACCTTCACAATTAGATTTGTTAGAAAAAGATAACATTGAATAATATCTAAATGTTCTCACCATTAAGCTATATGTCTGGCTAATAGGAATGATGTTCATCTTGGAAAGCTCACCACACGCTCAATGAACAAACAAATAGTGTGTGCGCGCATGCCATCGCTCTTCTTTAGCTTCAGATTCAGCTTGTTCACCTTAACAATGAGATTTATTATACAACTAGATGGACACAGTCTGGACATAAGGTCACCGCGCTAGTCACCATGCCCCAGATATGTCTAGCCCCTGGACAAAAAACATATAATTTCACGTCATTTTTAAATACTTGAAAATTTGTACCTAGTCCCATTTTACTGAATAAATCCCACTTTAACGAAATAAAGCTTAATGGAAAATTTAGTCACTTACAGTCTGTGGATTAAAAGTGGGTATTAATAATTGTTGATAACTCCCCCAATTTTGGTATATCATGACTATACTTAACCTTTCATTTTGTGTGTGAATGTTTTTGATATTGATCTTGGTGGTGTATTAATGCAAAAAATCCTGAGTATGCCTGGTCAGTACCATTGCATTGCATACATCTGTACTTTAAAACCAGTGGAAGTGAACTACTCTAGAATAGAGTAGTAGTGTTTAGCAACAATTTGGGGTTTTGAGAAGTTTTATACATATTTGCATAGTTGTCAAGCATTACTAAAAGGTGATTATGCTGTAGTTACTTTATTAAGCTAATAAGCCACACTATTTCTTTGATGAAGCAACTTATTCTAATTCTACCAAACTTCAAGCTTGAACTTTGTTAAAGGACAAGGCTTCTTAGTTGATGTTATGGGCTACAAATACCAATAATTGAGTTATGCCAAGAAATTTGGTCATCTCATCCTAATTGATTTTTTATTTAGTATAATAGATACAAAATTTTGTGAAGAAGAAGTCATTCAATATATACTCAAATCATGATAAAGCTTCTCTAGTCATCTCTGCTAGCTTATAAAAGCCAATTCCATTGCTTAATAAATTTTGCATATTTATTTATTAAGCACTAGAATTGGTTTTTCTAAGCTAGCAAAAATAAAATATTTCACATGCATTTAGATTAATTTTATGTTCATTATTTATAAACTTTTATAACTAAAAAGCAAATTTGGCAAATTCTTCTCATAAAAGAGTTTTCAATAGAAGTATTTTTTATTTGAAGGGGCTTGCCATAATTATCTACCAATACCATTTGAGCTCCATCAGCTATAGCAAAATGAGCAACTTGAATTTGTGCAAAAATTTGTGACACCAAACATTTAATTACAAAGATACATTGTGAAAAAGGAAATGGCTTTTTCACAATGAATTCATATCTTTTTTGGAGAAAAAAATTTTCCACCACTTCTTTAGGTTAGCATCACATCTTTACCTATTGAAAATAAGTATAAATTAACTATTGGTTGTCCCATTTTATTCTTTCTCTTGAGCCATAGAAGCTTAGTAACATTCCTTTACAACTTTCTCTAAAACATGATTCCTTTAGATTCTAATAATAAAAATAGGTAGGGGTAAGAAGGTATGGTTTTCAAGTGCCTTCATGAACCAATATAAGGATCTTCGAGTAGAAATAAAATTAAATGTATCAAAATGAAAGATTTCTAGCAAAGTAAGATTTCCAACTCACATATTGATTGATACTCATAGAAAACGTACTATTCAAGCTTCAGGCTAAAAAAAAATTAAAGTCTAACACCATTTATTTTTACTTAACACATGTTAAATAAACCATTATATAAGGTGAACTTGATGCAAGTGTATTAATAACAAACTAAACATAGTAAAATCAAGAAGATTCCTATTTTTTGAATTGCAATGACTACAATTATAACAATTTTTTAGAAATAGCCACCAAACAAAGCACCAAATTTAAATTACAAGATAGGAAATGGTTGGAAGTGGTGGACAAACACCACTACTAAGCATTATTTGAGTGGTGGCAAAAAAAGTAGTAATTATTTTCAATACTTGCTATAGAGGTTTTTGGTGAATGTGTGGAAGGAAGTTATAAGCAACGAAAAAAATAATGATTTAAGAAACAATCTATAAAGTTCAAATATAAAAAGAAAAGGGCTTATTAATAAAAGTGCACTTCTTTTTCAATCAGTTAAGGGTTTTGGGATGTTTGAGGTTAAGCATCCTTGGGTTTGAATAATACTAAGTTGGGTGACCTCTTGATGAGAAATCCAAATTTATGAGCTTATAAAGTGTTAAATTTTTTTTTCAAATCTCATAAATTTAGCTTTGATTTACATATTAGTCTTAGCTTAAATGCTCTAAGATTATATAAGCAACTAAATAGAACAACTCAAGAGACGATCCATAGAGGTTCAAATATAAAGGGAAAGGGCCCATGAACAAAAGTGCACCCCCTTTTCCAATTGGTTAAAGGTCTTGGGATATTCGGAGTTAAACGTTCTTAGGTTTGAATAGTATTGGGATGGGTGACCTCCCGAGAAGTCCAAATTCAGAAGCTTATATTTAGTATTATAGCGGTTTCGGGTCCGACTCTGTTGGTTGGTTAAGGAAATCACACAATATATTGATTGACATCTGGCTGGTCTAATTTGCTCCCCCAAGGGGTAGGGTGTCAAGAGAGTGGAGCTCTCAGAAGAGTTGTAGCTCTCAGCTTCTATTTATGAGGGCGTGAACTTGGGATATTTGGGGTTAAGCATCCTTGGGTTTGAATAATACTGGGTTAGGTGGCCTCCCGGGAAGTTCAAATTCAAGAGTTTACAGATTATTCAAATATATCACTTTATATTCATGTTCTTTCATTCCTTGGTTGTTCGCTTATAAGTTGATCTATGGGTTATATGACCTTTCGAGAAGTTCAAATTCAGAAGTTTATAAATTATTTAAATATATCACTCCATATTCATGTTCTTTAGTTCCTTGGTTGTATGCTTATAAATTGCTCTATACTTTTGTTCCTTTGTTCTTTGATTGTACATTTTAGAATTATTCTATGCCGTAATTCTTTTGCTCTTTGGCTATATGCTTAGGAATTTGATTTTGTCCCTTTGTTTAGTGGCCCAAGGCCTTCAAACTCAAATCCCACTCCATATATATTTAAGGGTTAAGGTTCCACTCTGTGGTTATCCTATGATAAATCATTATAAATAATGTATATTACAAGAATGAGTACTAGAAGTAGTTGAGAAGAACTTTCTACATCACACAAATTATAGGTGAAAATGAGAAGTTTTTGACACTACACATTAATGATGATCTAGATATCATTTTCATATTCTTTGACACATGTGTCAGTGCATATTTGGAAGGGATCACAAAGGGGTGGTTGCTAAATAAGTCCAGAAGTAAAACAACTTATAATTGCCACTATAGCCAGCTTTATTTCATATGACATATAGTTTAAAAGTATAATAAAATTTCTAGGATCTTTTCTAAATATATTATTTTCTTCAATATAAAGGTGTGCCATTTGAGACACCAATTTACACTTGACTTGTTGCAAAGGGTATAAAGGATGGAAGAATATATCTATAAGAGTTTAAAAGGCATGAAAGATAGATTGTGTTTGGGAATTAAAATGCCTTGGGAAAGATACCTCTACATTAGATTAGGAAGAAGTTATTAATACTGGTAATGATGGTGATGTCAATAATGATGAAAAGGAGGATAAGGAAGTTCTAAATGAGGCCTATATTCCACTATCAAACAATTTAGTTCCACCACTAGATGGTTAAAATCTGGAACAAGTTCCACCAATAAATGACAATAATCGAAAAGTTCAAAAAATATTATATCAATTTTAAAACTAAACTAAAAGGGGACTTATGTGTTTTATAACAATGATTTTTTATAGTGGTTTCATTCATGTTTGACGAAATGCTCATGATGAAGAGTTAGAGGAACTCTCATTAATAATATACTATATAATAATAACATTTTATTTATTGTTTTTTCATTCACTTAGCATTTTTATAGATTTGCTTTGTTTCCCTGATAGCACACCAAAGCACTATAGGTGTCTTTAGTGGCTCTTATAGGAGATTGTTAACATCTTTCATGAAAATAACATGAATATAAATATATAACACTAGTTTAACTGTTCATGTTGAAAAATATAAAAAACTTTGCTCAAACTTCATTTTCTTCAACTTTCTAGATAGTTTTTCATATATTAATGGGAAAGTTGAGAATTAGACCAATGACAACATGCATGATACATTCCTTTTGTCAAAAACACTTCCACTTGAAGCTAGCCATATCATTTTCCTTCTGCTAAATAACCCGTGCAATGAAAGTTCATTTTAAATCATTCTCTCCATGTGAGGTATTTTATATTTTATAAAACTTCTAAATTATTTATTTTCTAGGTTATGATGTGGGCTTACCATACTTTCTACAAAAACATGCATGATAGGTTTCATAATAGTAAATATATAAGATACATTTTGCCTAGGTATGATAATTTCACTAACATCATACCCAACTTTGTGAATGAGCAAATTTATTACATGTTTCTTGGGTATTGATTTTAAACTCTATTAGCAATATAAGTCCTATTTTAACTCTATTACCCATAAAATGGTGTCGTGATTAATTACATCTATTTCGTAGATTATAGTCATCTAGAATTTCTAAAGTTGGAGGCTTTGGAAGTTTTCCTAAATATATGGTATGAGTCTTCCCCACAATCCCAATATAAAATGAGGCATAAAAGGAATTGATGATAGAAAGAAGTTATTATAAATAACTAAAAGGATTGGATGCACTTTTATTTATGGGCTATTTTTTTCAGTATTTAATGGGTACACTCTTATTTATAAGCTCTTTCTTTCTATATTTAAATCTTAATAAATTGTATATTAAATCTCCTTTATAATCAAGTCTTGGGATACTTAGATCTTATTGCGTAAGGATTGAGTTGCAAAATACCATATCTCATTTGAGCATCACATTGAACAGCTGCTAGGCTACATTATGATTGCCACTCAACTGCCAAGATCATTGAGTTCCACAACATGAGATTCCACTGCTCCACCTCATAATCAAAGATGGTCTTGGCCTCGATGATGCAATCATTGTCACCGTAGGCCATCAGGATTGTGTTCTAGAGCATGGTGCTCACCAAAGGAGTGGAATCCAAAATAACTTGCACTCAATTGACATTGCCATGAGTAGAGATTCATTCACAGACATGAGATCCCACTCATCTCGAGAAAGAGCTTCTCCGCCTTCTCGATAGATCCATTGTGAGCAAATCCTGCAATGAGAGAGTTCCACAACACTAGATTTTTCTCTAACATCGTGTCCTCGCCTTTTCCGTATTCCTGGCTTGGGCATTTGCATGACCCATAGCAGTCCAGGTTGCTAAATTCCATTTAGTTGCAAAAACATTCTCGGCATCTATCAAACTAGGTATTGTTTTTGTAGCATTGCGGTCCAAGAGATTCTCGGGCATGGTATCAAAGAGAAGCTTCGATTAATGCAAATGCCTGCGCATATGCTGTGAGCATCGCGTTCCAGCAAACGAGATTCTGGGCAAGGCACGATCAAAAACCTGCTTAGCGGAATCCCCCTCGCCCTCTTGGCCGTAGGCAACGATCATGATCGTTGCCGCGACAGCGTTTTTGATCGGTATCCCCGCGAAGATCTTCTTTACGAGGCAAGGCTCTCCACGAATTTCTTGAGGTTCGTGTGAGAAGAACCTCCGGGAGAAGCGGCCTTGACAGCCAATTCTCGAATCTCCATCGCCCTGGCTTTCAATCTCCTGCCTTGCTCTCCCTCCATGATCGCCCTCACTTTCTCTTCCACCTCTTCTCTCGGCGCAAATCCATCCTTCCCTCCAGATCTCGAGAATGCCACTCCCACGCCCTCGCCTTCCAGCACCAGCTTGGCATTCGTGTTTTGCTCAAACATAGATGGCCACCCCAGCATTGGCACTCCACACGCCAAGCTCTCGAGCATGGAGTTCCATCCGCAGTGAGTGAGAAAAGCCCCTGTTGATTCGTGCTGCAAGATCTCTAGCTGCGGCGCCCATCTCACGAACAATCCTCTCCCGCCAGTCCTGCTCATGAAACCTTTGTAGAACTCCTCGTCCATGCCAAGAACAGAGTTTGATCGTATCACCCAGAGGAAAGAAACCTTGCTTGCCTCCAATCCCAGCGCGATCTCCTCGAATTGCTTGGCAGTCATGAAGGAGATGCTTCCAAACGAAACATAGAGGACCGAGCCACGATCACGCTCGTCTAGCCATGGAAGACAAGATTCATCCGGAGTTCTCAGGTTTACCTCTTGCAATCCAGTCGAATCGATCGCCTCTCCCTTGAGAGGAAACAATGGTCCAACCGGCACGAAATTCTCCCCGAATCCTTCCCTCATCGCTTCGAAAATTCGCGGCTCGATGTCGTGGACAGAGTTTATCAGAAACCAAGAATCCAGTGCGATCCTCTTGGAGCGATACAGTGATTGTTCTTCCCCGGTCTTCTGGAATTCTCCGTCGTGCATGAAGACTGGAATGTCTTGCGATCTTATCTCCATTCCAGGGATGTAAGAAATCAGCTTTTCATCTCCCGCTGGCACCATAGAAATCCCAAGTTTTCTTAGAACACACTTCTAGATCAATCAAAGCTTCACCTTTGACAGGAACGTCTCCCATCTCCAGGAGCTTTGGAACGTGGAATTCTATGGCAGCCCAAGTAGCGTTTCCCGGCCAAAAGCTCGCTCCAGCCAATCCAGCCTTCTTTGCAGCGTGTGGAGCACTGAGATGGTAAAAGTCCGAGACGACACACGCGACTCTGGGGCCGTCTCGATCGATCCGGGACAAGAGCTCCGCGAGTGGATCCTCCATTCGGAAGATGGCCTCGCAGAAGGCGGCCTGCGCGTCGAAGTTCTTCTCGTCGAAGCCATTGGGAACTTGCAAGTCCATAGAGATGGACTCGAGGCGAATGTCGTGGCCATTACTCACAGGATTGTCCTCGCTCTTCCAGGATTGTTGCAAGGTTTCGTGGATGCTATCAACGTTGATGATGGTCACAGTGACTCCGAGGAGCGCGAGCTTGCGGGCGAGATAGATTATTGGAATGACATGTCCCTGTGCTGGAAGTGGGATAAGAACAACGTGAAGTTTCTTGTGAGAGCCCATGGATGATGATTAAACCAAGAAACAAAGAAGAAACTTTTCAAAGAGGAAGTTTTGATGGATCGTTGAATTACCAGCACTTATGGGCTGAATTGGACATTGTTCTTTCCTCTACGTCTTGTCTTTCACTAATAATTGTATGATTGGCAATAGGAGCCATACAGTCCAAGAGGTGGCTGTATTGTGGTAAAATTTAGTGGTGAGAATTCAATGTAGCAGACACATATCCTTATCTTATCTGTCGCATGAAAACTTCCTCTAAATCAGACAAAGAGAAGAGACAAAGATTTTATTTTATTTAAGATAGATTTAAGTCTATAAACGTTTTTAATTCCTTTGAAAAACCTTTAAAGCAAAGTATAGTAGCTTTTTAACAAAATCCCATCTGCTTGGCAGCTTCTTTTGTCGAATGCTTGGCTGCTTCTTTTGTGGAAGATTGTGTAGATCAAATTCCTCGCACTCTGAGTGACGAGTGGAAGTCCTCTCAAAAACTTTCAACTTGCATTGAGGCGCTAGCGTTAACTTCCCTTCGTTCTTCACATCAAAGTATCTGATGGTCAACTCTCGCGATTTAGGGTTGGGCTTGTCCTGGTCATAGTGTCCCATTGGAAACCACCACTGGCAGGGGTACTCTATGTTGCCCCACAACCGGAACTTGTAGTACCGAAGATTGGATCGAACAATTGCTTTCGTGACAAGAGTGTCCTTAGAAAGCTGGCCGACTTTAAAAGGTTTTTGATAGTCCACATGTCGAGGATTGACGTATTTCAACTCCAACTCCTCCACGGGCTTTTGGGCATCGTCCTTGCCATAGAAACTCACAATTGTAGATACCTCAAATCCAGAGAGAGGTTTGACAAGGATGAATCTCAGCTTAGTGAGCTTGAATCTTGCTTCTCGACCTGTCTTACCCAAAAACTTCCACTCTCCATCTTGCTCCTCTTTCCCAAATACTTCACACTCGAGATTGTTGGTGTTGGAAGAGAATAAAATCCTCTCCACTTTCATTACCCTTGGGAGTTCTACAATTAATTCTTTGCTACGTCCCATGAGAATCCTATCAAAACCTAATTCTTGGAACTCTTATATAGAAGTTTCACAAAAGGTAGCGAGGTTTCTTTCTTTGCTGTCCGGGAAAGGGTGAAAGAAATTCACAGGACTTTGAGCGGCCACCATAGCTCCAATGTTTTCCTTGCGAATCTCATGTGGGGCCATGGGTCGTGATGATACGACGCTATGCAGTTGATAGGAACTTGGATCAAACCCAAGAACTATTTGATCGAATGCCCGAGACGAATGTAGTCTGTGATGGTACCCAGAAAGGGGGCAGGAGAGAGAAATCCGGTTTTTTGGGGTGCTCTGATATCAGCCTATGAAGCGCACGACCGGCTGGAAGGAGCGAAGCGTTTTTTTATGCGATGGAGAAACCAAACATTTTACGTGCACACTGCGATGAACACTGCGTATGCCAAAGCCAGGGAAAATGAAAATGCCTAGAGGATGTATGCTCTCATGCCTGAGAAGGACGTAGTCGCTCAGACTACAATGCTGCAAGCGTTTGCTCAGGCAACGAAGATCTTTGATGTAATCCTTGACAAGGATGAAAGGAGCATGTATGGGAAATGCCGCAGCCTGGCGGACGCCGTCACAGTCTTCGACCGAGCCGACTGCGATGATCACGGCCTTTGGAAACAGCCACCACTGCCGCGAGGCCATCCGAGCTCTCACTGGAATGGACTTGGAAGGCGTGGAAGCCAACCATGTCGGGGTCACTCCTCTCGGAGAAGCCAACCAGGCGAGCCTCCACTCCAGAAGCTTTCTCGTCCAGATGTTTGCGAGGTGTGGATCACTGCCCAGTGCCGAGGCTGTCTTTCGGCAAATCCCTCCACACGTAACTTCTTACGACGCCATGGTCGCGGCCTACCCTCGAGCCGGTGAGGCCCAGGCGGCCATTCGGACATTCGAACTCATGAACAGTGAGTGACAAAAGCCCCGGTTGATTCGTGCTGCAAGATCTCTAGCTGCAGCGCCCAGCTCACAAACAATCCTCTCCCGCCAGTCCTGCTCACGAAACCTTCCTCGTCCATGCCAAGAACAGAGTTTGATCGTATCACCCAGAGGAAAGGAACCTTGCTTGCCTCCAATCCCAGCGCAATCTCCTCGATTTGCTTGGCAGTCTTTTGCCTTTTGCCGCTTCCTCCATCCCGGATCCGAACAAAACCTTCTCCACGTCCACTTTCCTTCGTCTCGGGCACTGGTGACAGCACCTGGCGAGCTGAGCTCCCGACTAGGTTTCCATCCTTCACTTTCACAGCATTTACACTGAGACGTCGAGCTCTCAGTAGCTTTCCCCAAACTCTCCTGTTCTCTGTTGCTGTGGAGCAATCATCCTTTCTCCCAGGGTCACACTCAAAAGCATCGATTCCGGAGGCTTTTGGCTGAGCGTCAAAGCCGCTTGTTGGAGCAGTGCGCAAATATCCTTGTGGAAGGCCTGTAAAGATTCCTGCTTCTCTAGTGTCACTGGCGGAGAATCTTGTGCTGGACGTCTGGACAAGGTGGTGGCGGGGTGGAGTGTGTGGTGGCGGAAGCGAGGCTGGGACTAGGTGGTGGCGGAGCTGGAGTGTATATTGGCGGCGATGGAGACAAAGGTAAAAGTAGCGTTGTTGGCAGCGTAAATGATAGTGGAGGAGAAGATGGTGGCGGTGACGAATTTATAAAAACTCCCTGGTGACATTCGATCGCATCCGCCGAAAGAGCCACGTGTCCTGGAACGCGGTGGTGGTGGCATATGCCCAGAACGGGCATATCCGTGAGGCGAAAGATCTTTTTGAGAGGATGCCCCAGCGCAGCGTTCTCTCCTGGAATGCTCTAGTCACCGCCTCTGCTCACGATTGTCTGTGCTACCAGGCCTTCTGCTCTAGCGAGCTTACCCCACTGCCATACTACCGAAGCTGCGGCAAGGAGAGCCGGGGAGGCCGAGAGTTGCATGCCAGAAGAACGTTGTAGTTCTTCATCTGCAGCGAGTGCAACGCACTAGAGAGATCACTGTCCGTAGAGGTGACGAAGAGATGTGCTCATCGACAGTCCACAGTACCAAATCCAGCATGAGAATTCGATCAGATGACAAATTCTTGTGAGCTGGAAGAACCACAAAAATCACAACAATGGATTCAAATCCAGCAAAGAGGAAAGAGCGAGAACTTACACGAGGGCAAATGGTGGAGAGAAATCCCAGTGGAAGTGCTCTAGAGCTGCCATGTATTGCCATATACATTTGCAGCGATGATTATTGCCCATGATGCTGGACAAAGCAAAGGTCCAAGGATTCAAGCCAGGAGTCACGGTCTACACCATACTCATCAGAGCTCTTTGCAAAACTGGCCGCCTTAAGGACACTCTACATTCGTCATAGAAATCCCAGTTAGGGATCTCAAAATCCCACCACACTAGACTGCCACTCTCACTGTAGCACCATACAAGCTCTTGGGATCATCCTCCACTGGCACTGGCGTTGGATCCTTGGCGGGGTTTGATATTGGAAAATCGAGGGAATGATAAACCCTAAACCCTTGTCATCTTAGGAAGCTTTTAAGCGCCGGGATATCGCATTTGGACGAGGAGATTCGCAATGTAGACGTTGTTCGTAACATGTTCCTTCAAAAGCGTGGATCTTGCAAGCATCGCTTAGATCTTTGGTGTTGCCACACCACAGGATTCGAAGGCATGGCAAATGCAGGAGCTCTGGTCTGCATGTTTGACTCCATTCGCGCCCCAGACTCCTTTCCATGGAAAATCCTGCTCCAAGATTACATTCATAATCATCAGCTTTGCACGCTTTTTATTCCGTGCCCGGGAAGAATGTAGTGACATGGAATGTGATTGGCAAATGTACGTGCAAGGCTTGTTTTTTATCAAATTCTAGAGTGGAACGTAGTTTGCATGAGCTACCTTGTATGTTATTGTCACTGGATTCACAATCTCTTTGATTCAATGCCTCAAAGAAACCTTGTCTCATGGACAGTTTTCTTAGCATGGAATGTTATGATCACTACATATGCCAAAAGTGCTTGTTTGACACCGTAGAATTTCTAAAGGAATTACATTATCAGAGTGTATGGGCAAAATGACACTTGGACGAGCGCTTGGCAATTGTTTAGATGCTGTTTACAGCCAAACATCGTGACCTCAAGAGTTTCATGGGCCTTTTGAACGTTTGCTGCCACCTTGTGCTGGTAATCCCTACTAGAGACACACTAGCTCCAATGGTTTCTGACTACAATCTAAGTCCCAAGTGAGATCACTATTGCTGCTTGATCAGTGTTCTTGTGGGCTCTTGGATGATGCTGAAGAGATCATAAATGTAATGCTATTAATTTGAGATGTTTCCAATTGGGGATGTTCGTGATTGCCTGTAAGATCCACTCTGTATAAGTTGAAAGGAGTGTTGGTGCTGCTTGCGATGCCATTGTGATTGATCCTAAGCACAAATATTATTCCGTTTTTATTATTTTCTTAAAATGAAGCGTGGGAGATCCCAAAGTTCATCTAAGTCTTCTCACCCTAAGGAAATCTGGAAAGTTTTCTAAAGGCACAAACTTTTTCTGCAGCCAAACTAATATCTCTTGGAGTGTTAGAACACCAACATAAGTTATTCATATCTTTGAATTTATTTTTACTCACCTCATATATACCATGTGAAGATTGAAATCTGTGCCACCAACCTTGATTCATTGCATTTAAAAGTAACAATGTGATTTTTAAAGTCAATAATTACCACATGCTTATCATCTTTAAGAAATCTAGTCTCAGAAGAGCTTTTCATATAACACTGAATGTTCTCCTCTCTAGAAAATTTCCAAATTTATAAGATAAATCTTCAATTCCATATCCTTCTTTCAATTGATCATTTGCACATGGTCTTATTAAAAAATACATGTAACTGTGAACTATGATATATAGGGAGCGTAAGTTTTTTTACCAGATCAAGTGATATGCTTGATATTTGACAACCATTTTCTATTTCAATCATAATTTTGTAGTCATTAATTCTCCCAGGGTAACATACATCATGAAGGGTTTTACAGTTTACCTGCTCCAACCTTCTTGTATTATGTTTTTTGTTTAGGATTTAGAGTTGCATGTTAGGGTTTAAGTGTAACACATGTCTCTAGAGCATACACAATTTCAATTTTAGTCGCTGGCGAGGTTCTGAGTCCAAATGGTTGGAGACTTAGTTGGTTTTTGAATACTTGAATTATTATAATTCACCTTCTCTAGGATTAAATCATGCTAGTGATCTTAATAATAAACCATTTGGCAAGAAGCTGACACATTGTATGAGATGATATATATATTGCCCACTGGACAGCTGTGGAGAAAACCAAAAAACATATAAAACATATGTTTTACCTCCTTGTATCAATTTACTGTGAAGTGTAGTGATTTGTGATTGTTAATTCATAAAAGCACATTATGATTGCAAATATGAGTGACAAAGATGTTTGAAGTTATTTCCTAGAAGGTTCAAATTCACTTTCTCATAATGAGATTTTAAAGTTTAAGCCAAAGATATATATAGAGTGTAAAAAAGCAACACAATAGGTTGCCTTTAGTCACTCACTCATGCAACAATATTAGCAACTATATTGTAAGCAACCAAAAGGAACGACTTGAGAGACGATCTATAGGGTTCAAATATAGAGGGAAAGGGCCCATGAACAAGAGTGCACCCCCTTTTCCAATCGGTTAAGGGTCTTGGGATACTTAGAGTTAAGCGTCCTTGGGTTTGAATAATACTGGGCTGGGTGACCTCTCGGGAAGTCCAAACTCAGGAGTTTACATTTGGTATCGGAGCGGTCTCAGGTCCGACTCTGTTGGTTGGCTAAGGGAATCACACCACATGTTGATTGACATCTGGCTGGGTGTCAAGAGAACGGGGCTCTCGGGAGAGCTACGGCTCTCAGCTTCCATTCACGAGGGCGTGAACTTGTTGGTTGGCTAAGGGAATCACACCACATGTTGATTGACATCTGGCTGGGTGTCAAGAGAACGGGGCTCTCGGGAGAGCTACGGCTCTCAGCTTCCATTCACGAGGGCGTGAACTTGTTGGTTGGCTAAGGGAATCACACCACATGTTGATTGACATCTGGCTGGGTGTCAAGAGAACAGGGCTCTCGAGTCAATCTGGCTGGGTGTCAAGAGAACGGGGCTCTCGAGAGAGCTACGGCTCTCAGCTTCTATTCACGAGGGCGTGAACTTGCAGGGAAGCGTGGTAGATTGTAAGCAACCAAAGGGAACGACTTGAGAGACGATCCATAGGGTTCAAATATAGAGGGAAAGGGCCCATGAACAAGAGTGCACCCCCTTTTCCAATCGGTTAAGGGTCTTGGGATACTTGGAGTTAAGCGTCCTTGGGTTTGAATAGTACTGGGCTGGGTGACCTCCCGGGAAGTCCAAACTCAGGAGCTTACATATATATTGTTACCTTGGACACAAATAAAAACTTTGGGAATAAACAAAATGATCAAAAATAATGGAAGGGAAGTTCCACTTTGGGCACAAATAATGGTTAATAAAGATGGTGGTTTGTGACCACTAATGGCTTTTTTTGGTCTTAGGCCCTTTGTTCTTCCTTATGGTGGGTACAAGCAATAATGATTTGCAAAACCTACTTCTAGTAAAATGGGTAGTATGGGTTATTGCTTTCATTATGAAGAGGTAAGATATAGGTCCTCGGAATGTCCTAACAAGCATAAGATAATATCTTGTATTAATGTCATGAGGGAAGATGGTGGTGGCAAAGTTGAAAGGGTTGATGAGATTGTTAATGTAAATTATGAGGAAGAAGAGGTGAGTTACTTTTATTACTTCCCTCAAGCTTTTTTCACAGTGAATGCAAGCACTAATGTATCTTGTAAGCTTTATCTATGGATACTAAATCTGATTGATAATTGACATAAGAGCTATGCACAACATAATATCTAAGGACTTAATAAAGTTATTAAGATTGAAAGCTAAGGGCATGTTACCCATACATTTCTATTTTGTGGAAGGTGGGCAAGTAGCTAGAAAATTTGTGAGTGATGTTCCAATAAAAATATTCAAGTGAAAAAAGAGATTGGACTTGGTAGTGTTGAAGATACCAAGTTTTTATATGGTGTTTGGTATAAATTTCTTCAACAAATATATTAAAAGGATTTATGGTGCTAGATAAAGTCATATAGAAGGACTTATGATGTGTCCTTCTAATTGCAAAAACACTCCTCAAAGGATTAGAATGCTAAATTTTTTATTGCAAGAGCCACTCAAAAAGCAGCTAAGTGTAAACGACTAATTTTTCCATTCTACTTTAGTCACTTAACCACACCTTTGACCATTTGGAGGAGTTTCATTCACAACCTCCTTAAGTCCAATTCAGGACTTGAGACTTGGTAGCCCCGAGGATGGCATCCATGCCACTCATCCCTAACACTTAGTCCAAGTGCTCCATGTGTCCGGTCCCAAGACCAACACCCAAAGGTACCATTGACATATCGGCCCGTTACGCTAAGGCCATGTCCATTCACCTTTGCCACATTAGTGGTCCAATACCACTTGCATCACAATCCCGTCTCTCCAAGACTGAGCCATCTGTCCGCAAGTGGTTAACCCATATCCACTCCTTAGCATCCTTAGGATGCTTACAGACATGGGGAATAGCCTTCCCCAGTATCCCTTTGTCAATTCCTACCAAGTCCCTTTTCTGTCCATGGCCATATTCGCCAACACTATCACTAGATCAAGGCCTACAGGCCCGACCACTAAGTCCCATGGTCCTCTGGGACTTCCTCACCATGTGACTGTATCCTTAGTCACTACACTAGAGGACTGCTCTTCCTCCTTTTCCCCATTTGGGACTCTGGGATAACATTTTGGAACACCGTGGGCCTACGCGAGCCCCGTGGGTACTCTCCCCACCTTCCGCCTTTATGTGCTCTAGCCATAGGCTTAGAGCGAGGTTCCGTTGAGCCACGCCTGGTATCCAAGTAAGTAGTGCCACCCACACTTGGACTGGGAGCATTGGCTAGACGATCTCCCGGGGGAACTAGAGCCGGCTCTTGAACACTTCACCAAGCTACCCCGCTTGTTGGTCCATATTCACTCTAGTCTTGGACTTCCCAATGGTCAGTTCATCACCCAACAATAGGTCTGGCCTTCTTGGGCCAAACTAGCTCCACTGCAGTCCTCCCCCTTACTATACTTTTGGAGCTCACCAAACCCCCCATGGTCTAGGAGACGAACGCTTTGGGCTTTCACCCTCTCAGACTCGAACTCGGACTCGAACTTGGACTCGGACTTGGATTTGAACTCGGACTCGGACTTGGATTCGGACTCGGACTCGGACTTGGACTTGGGCTTGGGCTCGGCCTTGGCCTCGGTCTCGGTCTCAATCCCGGTCTTGGTCTCGGTCTCGGTCCTGGTCTCAGTCTTGGTCTCAGTCCCGGTCTCGGTCTCGGTCTCGGTCTCGACTTCGGACTCCACCTCGGGTCCATCTTGGACTCCACCTCGGGTCCATCTCGGACTCCATCTCGGGTCCATCTTGGACTCCATCTCGGTCCATCTCAGACTCCATCTTGGGTCCATTTTGGACTCTATCTTGGGTCCATCTCGAACTCCATCTCGGTCCATCTCGGACTCCATCTCGAGTCCATCTCGGACTCCATCTTGGGTCCATCTCGGACCCCACTTCGGGTCCATCTCAGACTCCATCTCGGACCCCATCTCGGACTCTATTTCGGACTCCGTCTCAGATCCATCTCGGATCCATCTTGGACACTTCCATGTGTCATGTGTTGGTCCTTTTTGGGTCCCTTTTTGGAGCCTTGCTTATTAGTTGCCTCATGCTCGCTCCTCGAGCACTTTGTTGGGAGTTCCACTCCTGCTCTCGACCTTCCAAGTCGGAGCTTTTAGTCCAAACGTGTTACGCTCGTTTGGCTTTCGCTTCGGCCACTACCACGTGGCACCCTTTTCGGCTCCACTTTGGGGCCTAGGGATTTTATGTCTCACACTAAGAAGGGATGTTAGACCTTTTAAGTTCAAGTGATGGAAGCTGAGGGTGATAGTGACCCAGTTCGAATTGGTGATAAAGTTTATCCTGTACTAAAGGAAATATTGGAGTTATTAGCATGAAATGTAAATATCTTTCCAAAGGATTTACTACCAATATTACCTCTTATCCGTGAGATTGATTATCGGATTGAGATTGTTCTAGGTTTTAAACCACCTAGAAAAGCTTTATATTGTTTAAACATCAAGGAGGTGGCTGAACTCAAGAAGTAACTGACAAAGCTTTTTGATAAAGGTCATATCTCACTAAGTCATCTTATAGAGCATTGGTCCTTTTTGTTACGCATTGATGATTTGTTTGACCAACTCTTAAACACTAAGTATTTTACGCAACTTGATTTTCAGTCCAAGTATCATCAAATATGGGTGGTAAATCAAGATATGGAGAAAAAAACCTTTAAAACTCGGTATGGATCTTATGAGTTCCTTGTCATGCCATTTAGGTTATGTAATGCTTCAGCCACATTCAATACAATGATGGATAGAATATTTAGAGATTATTTAGACACATTTGTTATCCTATATATCGACAATATTCTAATCTTTAGTGAAACATTAAAGGATTGTTTGAAACACTTAGAAATAGTATTTTAGAAGTTGCATGAACATAAATTATATGCTATGGAAAGTAAAATCACTTTTGGACAATTGCAATTGAACTTTCTTGGGCATATGTTGGTGGTGGCGTAATTAATTTACTTTGTTATGTAGCTAAAGTTTATGCTGCAGTAGACTCTTTGGAAAGAGAAGCTCGCTAGATTCGATATTGAAATCATCTATAAACCTAGTAAAGACACATTGAGTTGTCAGACTTAGTTCCAAACAATGTCAACAATCAATTTAGACTGGTTGGAGGATGTTTGGGCTTCATATGGAAGTGATCCATTGGCAAAAGTAATCTTGCACCATGTAGAGTTGTCGAAGCAAAACCTTGGTAGTGAAGTAGCAAAGTTGTTAGTTGTGTCAATGTAAAACTTCACTTCTCAGTTCAGGACAAGCTTATTTTCTATAAGTAAAAAAAATTATATCTTCCCTCTAAGGATTTGCAATAATTGTTTCTATAGGAACATCATAATGTTTGTAACGCTCCTGTATTTGGACTTCCCGGGAGGTCACCCAGCCTAGTACTATTCAAACCCAAGGACGCTTAACCCCAAATATCCTAAGACCCTTAACCGATTAGAAAAAGAGGTGCACTCTTGTTCATGGGCCCTTTCCCTCTATATTTGAACCCCATGGATCGTCTCTCGAGTCGTTCCCTTTGGTTGCTTACAATCCACCATGCTTCCCTACAAATTCACGCCCTCGTGAACGGAAGCTGAGAGCCGTAGCTCTCCCGACACCCTACCCCTCGGGTCGAGCTCAGCGGGAGCAAACTAGACTAGCCTCGGGTCGAGCCCAGCGGGAGCAAACTAGCCAACCAACAGAGTCGGACCCGAAACCACTCCGATACCAAATGTAACGCTCCTGTATTTGGACTTCCCGGGAGGTCACCCAACCCAATACTATTCAAACCCAAGGACGCTTAACCCCAAATATCCCAAGACCCTTAACCGATTGGAAAAGGGGGTGCACTCTTGTTCATGGGCCCTTTCCCTCTATATTTGAACTCTATGGACCGTCTCTCGAGTCGTTCCCTTTGGTTGCTTACAATGTTCTGGTAGTGGGATATGGTGGTAAATGAAAAACTCTTGCTTTATTGAAAAAGGGATTTTTCTAGTCTAGTATGGAAAATGATGTAGCAAATTACATCTATTCTTGCCCTATATGTTAGTAGTGTAAGCAAAGAACTGAGAAGCAGGTTAAGAAGTGTAAGGAACCAACTCGCCGAGGTGTCGTAGGCTAAAGGAACCCCAAAAGCATGACCAAAATGACAAAGAGTTCATCGGATGGGACCAAGTCGAAGATCGAGTCCAAGACCGACTCTAGGACCGAGTTCGAGATAGAGTCCGGAAACGAGTCCGAGACCAACTCGGGGACCGAGTTCGAGTCCGAGTTCGAGACCGAGTTCGAGACGGAGTCCGAGATCCGAAATCGGGTCCGAGACCGAGTCCGAGGTCGGGTCCGAGGTCGGGTTCGAGATCGGGTCCGAGATCGAGTCCGAGATCGAGTCCGAGACCGAATCCGAAGTCGGATCCGAAATCGGGTCCGAGATCGAGCCAGAGACTAAGTCAAATACTAATACGGGTCAAGGGGTGAAAGCCTAAAGCGTGCGTCTCCCAGGGGGGCGGGGGGGGGGAGCTGCAGGGGGTTCCAAAAGTATAGTAGGAATAGTGAGGTCCAGGAACCAGTCTTGAAGGAACTCTCCAGTGGTGCTTCCAAACTGACTTGAGGTTGAGACTGGGGCCGAGGGGCCTTGGGTGGGAGTGAGCATGGGCTTGAGTGGTGCCGGAGGGGCCACCCAGGGAAGTGCTCAAGAGCAGCTCCCACTCCCGAAAGGGAAATTGACTGCGGTGCTCTTGGCTCATGTGGAGTGGTGCCCCACTTGAGTACCTTGTGGCTCATTGGTCCTCGCCCTTCCTAGGGGCTTGGGTCTTCCCTTCGGGATGGAAGTGGGGGGGTAGAAGTACCCATACCGGGCTGTTAGGCCACGGTGTTTCGCCCCGACGTCCCGAAGCAAGTGCTGCACCCAAGACTTGGGATTTAGAGGGTCCCATGATCAAGTCTTGTGGTACCAAGGGGTGTTAGGAACCTGGAGGCTTGGTGTGCTTGGCTGCTTGTGCCTACGGGGAGTGTAGCCGAACCTTAAGTCCAGTCTAACCCGGGAGGGGGATTGGGAGAGATTTGGGAATCCGTAGATGGATGGCTAACACTTCGTTGCTCGTGCAATGAGTAGCTAAAACCAAGTAGGACCAAGTAGGAGCTGGTACCATAGGCGGGAACCTTGGCGAGGGAACTTAGCACAAGCCAAGGCAGAGTTGGTCGGATAGACGAGGTAAGCTCGCAAATTGGAAAGGAAAAATTTGTGGCTTACAATTTGGTATCGGAGCCTCTTCCTCAGTTCTAGCAAAGGATAGAGGCGGATTGCTGGGAGATGGCAAGGGCAGGACGTAAGCGAACCCAGGCAGAGACGGAACCTCCTCCAGAGCTGGAGCCTCCGGTCGAACAGGAGGCTATGGATGAGGAATCCTTGCATGAGGAGGACTCCAGTGAGGCAACTTCCAAACAGGAGTTTGGTGGTGAGGTTCGGTTGTCCAAGGCTCGATTGGACGTTCTAGAACGACAATTGGCACAGACTAATGCCCTGCTGGAAACTCTCATACGCAAGCTAAAGCGTGATGAGAAGCGGAAGAAAAAGCGAAAGACTGCGGATGCTGGCAGCGCAAAAGGTGCGGACCCTTCGATAGGGACTGAGGCAAAACCAGACAAGGTTGAACAGACTGAAGTGGAATCAGTCCCTCAGGCAATTCCCAAGTACAAACCAAAGCCCCCACCAGTCTTTAAGGGAGTGAATGACTATAAGGTGGTGGAGGATTGGTTTTATGATATGAAGGACTACTTCCGAGCGTTACGATTACCGAGCTCGGAGAAGGTCCCATGTGCAAAACCATACTTGGCAGATAATGCCAAGTCTTGGTGGAGAACGACAGAGGCCAACGAAAGACCGGTGGCCACTTGGGAAATGATGAAAGCGAGGCTCCGTGCAACTTACGTTCCTCCGAATGCTACTCTACATCTAAGGGACGAGCTGAGTAGGCTGAAGCAGACCGGAACCATTCAGGAGTATGTGAATGGGTTTATGGCAAAGAGGATACTTGTCACGGACATGGGGGATATGGATGCATTCCATGCCTTCATATCAGGTTTGCAAACCTGGGCTCGCGACGAAGTGATGTGGTGGAACCCGACCAACTACAAGGAAGCGTTGGATGCAGCCATCAAGGTGCATTTCAACGATAACTTGCGAAAGGGGAACACAAAGGGATCGGGATCCACGTTTAGCAAAGGGGCCAAACCAAGGGGAACATTTAGCTGAGGGAAATTCAAGAAGAGTTTCTCTAAGAATAAGTCCTCGGGGTTCTGGAAAGGCAAATCCAGTGGCCAGCAAGCGAGTATGTGGGGGAGTCAAGCGAAAAGAGACAAACCCACGGATAAGAAGGTCAAGTCGTATAGCAGCGTGGGAAAAAACGTATGCTACAACTGCGGTGAAGCGGGACACTTCTCGAGGGAATGTCCCTACCCGAAGAAGGCCAGAGCCAATATGGCCATCAAGTTGGGTGAAGTCCAAACAGAGGTATGTGATCCAGTCCCTAACTCAAAGTTACTCATTACACGAGCAACTTTGGTAGAGAGTCGTTCGCGACATCTACTAGCCCTCCGAGGGAAGCTCAGAGGTAGCTTTGTTAAGATCCTTATTGACACGGGTGCTTCGGATAATTTTGTGGCTGCAGACATAGTCCGGCAAGCCGGACTAACGGTGCAGCGGCTAGGCGAACCAAGGACTATAGAGTTTGTTCAAGGTAGCTAAAGCACCGATGAGGTACTTCGACAAGCGAGAGTCGAAGTGGGGACTTGGAAGGTGGACATGGATTTCACCGTGTTGGATATGGCGGGATTTGATGTGATCTTCGGAATGGACTGGTTCAATCGATTCGTGGTAGCCCTGCATGGACAAGGTAGAAACCTTGTGGTACTGGCGAATGCCCAAGGAAGAAGATCTAGGGTGGAGGCCCAAGATCTAAAGGTAGGGCAAAGCAAGGCCAAAGATTCTTGCTTAAACCTGGTGTCCACGAGAGGACAACTCACTAAAGGAACTAAGGCGGCCTTTTTGTGCTTACTCTCGGTGAAGAGTGACAAAAAGACATGAATGGAAGAAGTACCTTTAGTGCTCTAGCAGGTGTTGGACCAATTCCAGGATACCATGCCGGAGGAGCTACCGGCGGGGCTACCCCCAGCACGACCGATAGAACATAAGATTGAGCTTGTCGAGGGTGCTGAGGCGGTGGTTCGTCCCCCTTATCGTTTGAACGAAAAAGAACTCAAGGAGCTCAAGTGCCAACTAGAGGAGTTGGTGGACAAAAGGTATGTTAGGTTGAGCAAGTCGCCATATGGGGCGCTGGTGTTATTTGTGAAAAAGAAAGATGGATCTATGCGCATGTGCATAGACTACTAGTTGCTCAACAAGTATACAAAGAAGAACAAGTACCCTTTGCCCAGGATTGAGGACCTGTTCGATAGTTTGGGGAGCTTCGAGTTTCTGGTGATGCTCTTTGGGCTATGCAATGTGTCGGCAACGTTTTCGGCGCTAATGAACCACATCTTTGTACCTTATCTGGATCACTTCGTGGTCATCTATATCAACGACATCCTGATCTATAGCGAGATGCTAGAGGAACATGCCGAACACTTGGCGAAGGTGTTTGAGAAACTAAGGGAACACAAACTGTATGCTAAAGAGAGCAAATGTGACTTTGCTCAACAAGAGGTAAAGTTTCTCGGGCATGTGGTGGGCCAGGACGGGCTCAAGGTGGACCCGGAGAAGGTCCAAGCGATCCAGGAATGGGGGCGACCATCGAATGTACACGAGTTGAGGGCATTCTTGGGGCTATGCAACTACTATCGAAAGTTTATCAGACACTATTCGAGAGTAGCCCTACCCTTAATGGACCAAACAAGAAAAGGGAAGATGGTGTGGACAGCGGAATGCGAGGCGGCATTCGTCCACCTCAAAGGGAAGTTGAGGAAGGCTCCCGTATTGGCATTACCAGACTTTGGTAAGGACTTTGAGCTAGAAACGGATGCTTCAGACTTTGCGTTGGGCGCAGTTTTGAAGCAAGACAACCATCCGGTAGCGTTCTTCTCGAAGAAGTTGGACAAGGCTCAACAGAAGTGGCCTGCCCACGAGAAGGAATTGTTTGCGGTGGTCAAGGCGCTCAAGGAGTGGCGACACTACCTTGGGAGACACTTCAAGGTTTACACGGACAATGTGGCAACGAAACACTTCTTGTCACAGCCCGACCTAAGAGGGAAACAAGGTCAGTGGGCCAATGCCTTGGCCGAGTTTGATTGCGAGATTCTGTACAAGCCTGGGAAGAGCAACATCGTGGCGGATGCGCTAAGTCGAAAAGCGAGCTTGAGGTTGGCAATATCCAGCGCAACAGCAACCTTCTGGGACGATGTGCAGACAGCATATGAGAACGATGGTCTAACACAAGAAGTGTTGCTGAGGAATCTAGAGGCACGGGAAGCTCACTAGAGAGGTGAGCTGCCAACGGAAGAGAAAACGGGCTATGCGGAACGCAACGGACTCATCTATTACAAGCAAACGAGGGTGTATGTTCCAGAAGGGGAACTAAGGAAGTGGCATTAGAAGAGTGTCATGACGGACCTCTTGTGGGACACGGTGGAGTGCCCAAGACGATGGGCTTACTCAAAAGGAAGTACCATTGGCCAGATATGGCTAAGGACGTCCAAGACTATGTAAAGACATGTCCAACATGTCAGCAGGTAAAAGCCGTGACTAAGGCTAGTGGGGCCTTGTTGCAAAGCATCCCAATTCCAGATCGTCCGTGGAAATGTCTTACAATGGACTTCATCACAGGACTTTCCCCAAGCGAGGGGTTTGATGCGATATTTGTGGTGGTGGACCGATTTTTGAAAATGGCACATTTCATACCCACCACAACAGAGGTGGATGCGGAAAGTGTGGCAAAGCTATTCTTTGAACAAGTGGTTCGAGTGTGGGGAAGACCGGAAGAGATCATCTCAGATCAAGATAAGATCTTCACCAGTAGGTTCTTGAGGACTCTCCTGGAACAGTATCGCACCAAGTTGAAATTCAACACAGCCTATCACCCACAGACAGACGGACAAACAGAAAGGGTGAATAGGCAGCTGGAGGATTATTTGCGATGCTATGTCTCGGGAGACCAGACCGATTGGGTAAGTCATTTGGGACTTGCGGAAATGTGTTATAACAACTCACCACATTCGAGTATCGGGGTGAGTCCATGGGAAGTCATCAATGGGCGAGCTATTGAAGGTCCTGTGGAACTCGGCGTGGCCGAGTATCATGGAGAGTTGCCCGCAGTGGAGGCATTCACGGCGGAAAGACTCAGCATTTGGAATCTAGTGAGGGATTCCTTGGAACGGGCTCAACAAAGGCAAACCAAATACGCGAACCAAAAGCGTCGGGATGTAGAGTTCCAAGCTGGGGAGAAGGTGTGGCTGAACACCAAGAACCTCAGACTACCAAGTGGGATCAGCCGAAAGTTGACCCAAAGGTAAAGATGCATGTATTCCTGTAAATGAATTGATCTTGAGTTCCTTAAGCAGGTTCGCGGGGCCTTACGAGATTGAGGCACGAATCGGTAAAGTGGCTTACCGACTCCGACTTCCTCGAGAGATGGGGAAGATGCACCCAGTGTTCCACGTGAACTTACTCAAGCCGTACTTTGAGGATCCGCTTCGCAAGGACCAAGTGAGACCTTTACCTGAGGTTATCCAAAGGGAAGAGGAATACGAAGTCGAGGCCATCCTCAATGCGCGCAAGAGCAAGCGACAAGGACGCGAGGTGAGAGAGTTCCATGTGAAGTGGAAAGGATTTCCACACTGCGAAGCAACATGGGAACCGGAGGAGAACTTAGCGAACGCGCGAGATCTAGTGGAGGAATTTCTACAAGGCAGAACTCTATGTACTTATGCAAAGTTCAATTAAAAATATCAATTTGCAAAGTTGAGCAAATGGCTTATGTTAGGACCCGAAGGCGTGCCGAAGGTAAGCTAATTAGCATGGGTTGGATAAGTCGACCAGGTGTAGGGCACTACTCCCGACTCCTCGCGGGGATGTCGCATCCGTAGACGTATTCTACAGAGGTTGGGTTCAAGTCCCAACCCCCTAGTAAAGCAAGGCTGGGTTCAAGTCCCGACCCCATACTAGGGCGTGGTGAGGTGAGGGGTATAGGGACACCTATATTCCGTTGTCATGGGCTCTTGACTGGGGAGGCTAACTTAGGCACACCGCTAAGTGGGGGGATGCCCCCGGAGACATGGTCAACAAGTCGTAGGATAAAACGAGACGTTCGATGTGGGCATCGAACTTCTTCTATGGGTGGTGGAGTTGTAAGGAACCAACTCGCCGAGGTGTCGTAGGCTAAAAGGAACCCCAAAAAGCATGACCAAAATGACAAAGAGTTCATCGGATGGGACCAAGTCGAAGATCGAGTCCAAGACCGACTCTAGGACCGAGTTCGAGATAGAGTCCGGAAACGAGTCTGAGACCGACTCGGGGACCGAGTTCGAGTCCGAGTTCGAGACCGAGTTCGAGACGGAGTCCGAGATCCGAAATCGGGTCCGAGACCGAGTCCGAGATCGGGTCCGAGGTCGAGTCCGAGATCGGGTCCGAGATCGAGTCCGAGATCGAGTCCGAGACTGAATCTGAAGTCAGATCCAAAATTGGGTCCGAGATCGAGCCAGAGACTAAGTCCAAATACTAATACGGGTCAAGGGGTGAAAGCCCAAAGCGTGCGTCTCCCAGGGGGGGGGGGGCTGCAGGGGGTTCCAAAAGTATAGTAGGGATAGTGAGGTCCAGGAACCAGTCTTGAAGGAACTCTCCAGTGGTGCTTCCAAACTGACTTGAGGTTGAGACTGGGGCCGAAGGGCCTTGGGTGGGAGTGAGCATGGGCTTGAGTGGTGCCGGAGGGGCCACCCAGGGAAGTGCTCAAGAGCAGCTCCCACTCCCGAAAGGGAAACTGACTGCGGTGCTCCCGGCTCATGTGGAGTGGTGCCCCACTTGAGTACCTTGTGGCTCATTGGTCCTCGCCCTTCCTAGGGGCTTGGGGCTTCCCTTCGGGATGGAAGTGGGGGGGTAGAGGTACCCATACCGGGCCGTTAGGCCACGGTGTTTCGCCCCGACGTCCTGAAGCAAGTGCTGCACCCAAGACTTGGGATTTAGAGGGTCCCATGATCAAGTCTTGTGGTACCAAGGGGTGTTAGGAACCTGGAGGCTTGGTGTGCTTGGCTGCTTGTGCCTGCGGGGAGTGTAGCCGAACCTTAAGTCCAGTCTAACCCAGGAGGGGGATTGGGAGAAATTTGGGAATCCGTAGATGGATGGCTAACACTCCGTTGCTCGTGCAATGAGTAGCTGAAACCAAGTAGGACCAAGTAGGAGCTGGTACCATAGGCGGGAACCTTGGCGAGGGAACTTAGCACAAGCCAAGGCAGAGTTGGTCGGATAGACAAGGTAAGCTGGCAAATTGGAAAGGAAAAATTTGTGGCTTACATGTAATGCATTCCAGCACTGGCATGGCTATTTCAAAGTGTGACACTTAATTTTGTCATTTTCTTGCTAAAGTCTAAGGGTTATAATACTTTGATGGTGGTTGTGAATTGGTTGTCGAAGATTGCACACTTCATTCCAACTATGGAAACAGTGAATGCCAAGTAAGTAGCAAAGCTCTTTTTCCATAAAGCAGTACAGGTTTGTAGTCTTCATGAAGAAATGATCTCAGATAAAGATTTGAGATTTACGGGGAAGTTTTAGGGCATACTATTCCAGTTATTCAATACCAAGTTGAAGTTTAGTACAATTTATCATCCTCAAACTGATGGGTAGAGAGAACGTTTGAATGCTGAAATTAGGGATTATTAGTGGTATTATGTTGTAGTGAACTAACGTGACTAGGTTGAGCATTTGGACACAGCAAAAATTTGTTATAACAACACATTTCATAGTGTTATTAATTGTTCTCCATAGGAGATGCTGCAAGGGAATGCTCATGGGGTTCTTTAATAGATTTTTGTACCAAAATCAATGTCTAAAGTGTTAGTCTTGGCTGTTGAGACTTATGTGAAGAAGCTATGCCACAGTTGGTTTAGAGCTACTGTGGTGATGGGCAAAGCTTAGGATAAGTATCAACATGATAAGGATCAGTATCATCACACTGTATCTTATCAAGTGAGAGATCAAGTGTAGCTATCTTCCCAAAACTTGAATATTAAAAGATTTTTATCTCGGAAGCTGTTACCAAGATATATTAGACCTATCAAGTTTTGAAATGGATTGATGATATATCTTATTGGTTAGATCTTCTATATCCAATGTTCATAATGTATTTCATGCCAATTTATTAGCTCCATACACTATGGATGTTGCATGTGAAGGGGAGATTTGTCTGCCACTAGAAGTTTTGAACAGTGAATCTGAATACAAAGGTGAAAACATTTTATCATGTTGTCAAAAATGTGGTGGTCATACCAAAGAATAATTAGTTAAGTGGCATGGTTATCCTACTTGTGAATTAACTTGGGAGCCTCTTAGTAATCTTACACATGCTTGTGACCTTGTCACAGAGTATGAGACTCATAATAAAAAATAACTTTTGTAAATCTTTATAATAAATCTTGCAATCAATAAAGTAATATATTTCAATTAAACATTTTTTTTGTTCATTAGTTTTTGGGATAGTTTTGGCAGGTTGACTTCAACACTTTGGTGTATGGTTATAATCTATAACTATAGGGATAATTATTATAGACTGATCATAAGTCCTTACTTTTCTCTCATTAACTCATTTTCTGAAAGAGACATGGTCATATAAACAACTTCATTTACCAATTTATAATAATTGTCTATATCTTCCCAATATGTTTAATTTTTTGCTCAGGGGAGTTGGGCCTTTAGCTCTCTCGTTATATCCTTGTGGGCAATGATATATCATTCTTTTATATACCGAGTGATACTTAGAGTAGCAAGGGTGGCTAACTTTATTAATCATTTCTTTGTTGGTAATGGCCAGAGGGTGTTTGAGTTTTATTGACTTTAGATGTAGAGGAGAGGTAGTTCCATCACTCATTTAAATTGGTGTGTTTCTCATATAATGTGCTTTCTATTAACTTTTTGAATTTTTTTCTTGACGGTTTATTAGATTCATGTATGTATCGACGAGGACATTAATTTTCCCCAAGGGGAGGAGAGTATTGCGAATATGACTTTGGGTATCGAAAGATATTTATCAGTTAATCGTTATGCACACTCTCTCCTTATTGCCACAACAACAAGAGGTTGGTACTGCTAGTTCCCTTTATGATTTCCACCCAAGTTAGTTGAGAAACTAGTCATCACGTATGCACTTAACTAGATGAACATAAGGATAAAATTCTTAAATGTTATTAGTTAAACATACTTGACTTTGTTAAAGAAACTCATTCATTGACTTGCACTTACTAATGTTAGGAACCCATGATATTGATGTAAGCAACCAAAGAGAACAATTTGAAAAACAATCCATGGGGTTCAAATATAGAGAGAAAGGGCCCATGAATAAGAATGCACTCCCTTTTTCAATTAGTTAAGGGTCTTTGGATATTTGGGGTTAAACGTCCTTGGGTTTGAATAATACTGGGTTAGGTGACTTCCTGAGAAGTTCAAACTCAGGAACTTACATTTGGTATTAGAGGGGTCTTGGGTTCAACTCTATTGGTTGGTTAAGGGAATTACACCATATGTTAATTGATATTTGGCTAGTCTAATTTGTTCCTGTTAGGCTCGACCTGAGGGGTAGGGTGTCAATAGAGTGGGGCTCTTGGGAGAGCTGTGGCTTTCAGCTTCCATTCATGATAGCATGAACTTGTAGAGAAGCATGATGGATTGTAAGCAACTAAAGAGAACGACTTGAGAGACAATCCATAGGATTTAAATATAAAGGGAAAAAGCCCATGAATAAAAGTGCACCCTTTTTTCCAATCAATTAAGAGTCTTGAGATATTTGGGGTTAAGCGTCCTTGGGTTTGAATAATACTGGGCTGGGTGACCTCTCGAGAAGTCCAAACTATCATTACATGATAGTTTACCCACCTTCGCTATCACGCCTTATGTGTTAATTCCATTTTAGTATTATATAGTTTACCCACCTTCGCTATCACGCCTTATGTGTTAATCCATTTTAGTACTATATGGTATTCATAGTAAATGCCTAAAGTGTGTGTTCTTTAGGGGTATAGAGGGTGGTTGGAATGCATAATTAACCATTTAAGGTATTGTAATGATAGTTTACCCACCTTCGCTATCACGCTTTATGTGTTAATTTCATTTTAGTAGTATATGGTATTCATAGTAAATGCCTAAAGTGTGTGTTCTTTAGGGGTATAGAGGGTTCCAAATGTATAGTAAAGATAATGGTTGGAATGCATAATTAACTATTAAGGTATTAATTTGGCTTCCACTAGATTGTGTTGCTCCTTGTTCTATGTCTGGCCAGCTTAAGTCTAAACTCAAGCTCCATGCTACTCTAGTCAATAACATATTCTCCTCCTTATGTTAGGCCACTAGTATGCCAAAATTGTGTTACACATTATTTAGCACCATTTAGCATGTAGATGCTAAATATAGGGTGCTCGTGTTTATAGGATTGAGAGTGTATTAGACCGTTGTTTCATAGTGCAATTAATTTGAAATTTAACCCCAAATTTAGGTATGTTATAGGGATATTAAAAGTTTTAGGATTATTCCAAGTCGCACTATGCTCCTACCCCTTCATTCATTAGATTGTATGCTCAAGAGGAGTTCTATGCTCTACTTCTTTCACTTTTTTGTTTTATACTTAAGAGTTTGGCTTTACCCCTTCATTCAGTGGCCTAAGGTCTTGAAACTTGGGTTTTGCTATACTATCCTTAGACATATGGCATGTGGCACATAGTAGGTGGCATATAGCATGTGGAGGGTTAAAGTTCTACTTCGTAGTTATCCTATAGTAAATCATCATAGGGTACGATGTGAAAACCATATGCATTACAGTTAAACAAAAATAAAGTCTCTGATTTTTTACTTTAGGGTTCGTCCATCTCACAATAAAGATCAATGCTACTATGCCTAATGACTAATGTAAAAAACCTATTAGTATGTGATAAGCATCAAAAACTTGACATACAATCACATAAACAATGTTGTTAGATGATAATAATGATATATCATTTATAGCTTTAAATAACACACTCCTTAATCAACAATAGCATGGCATAGTATGTAATAAAAGCTAAAAAGGAAGAACAGTACAAACACAAATCTAGATCTAAAAAAGAATGAAAGAATAAAAACAAAAAGATAATTTTAAACACTAACTAAAACATTGTTAAAAAACTTTCCCTCCCAAAGATAAATTGTCCCCTAATAACTAATATTTATATATAATAATGGATAGATCAAATTCAATCTTAAATGGATAATCCATATACTATAATATTATAATTAAAGTATTACCAAAGATCATATCACCCAGAGGAAAGGAACCTTGCTTGCCTCCAATCCCAATGTGATCTCCTCAAATTGCTTGGCAGTCATGAAGGAGATGCTTCCAAACAAAACATAGAGAACCAAGCTCTAGCCATGGAAGACAAGATTCATCTGGAGTTCTCAGGCTAACCTCTTTCAATCCAGTTGAATTGATCGCTTCTCCCTTGAGAGGAAACAATGGTCCAACAGGCACAAACTTCGCCCCGAATCCTTCCCTCATCGCTTCAAAAACTCGCAGCTCGATGTCATGGACAGAGTTTATCAGAAACCAAGAATCCCGTGTGATCCTCTTGGAGAGATGCAATGACTGCTCTTCCCTGACCTTCTGGAATTCTCCGTCGTGCATGAAGAGTGGAATGTCTTGTGATCTTAGCTCCATTCCAGGGATGTAAGAGATCAGCTTGTCATCTCCCTCTATCACATTCTTGAAAACTTCCATGTTTTCTTAGAACAAACTTCTAGATTCATCGAAGCTTTACCTTTGACAGGAACGTCTCCCATCTCCAGGAGCTTTGGAACGTGGAATTCGATGGCATCCCAAGCAGCACTTCCCGGCCAAAAGCTCGCTCCAGCCAATCCAGCCTTTTTTTTGCAGCATGTGGAGCACTGAGAT
>NW_003314400.1:0-7107 GCF_000143415.4 Selaginella moellendorffii | reverse complement strand
TGCAAGGTTTCGTGGATGCTATCAACGTTGATGATGGTCATAGTGACTCCAAGGAGCGCGAGCTTGCGGGCAAGATAGACGAGTGGAACGACATGTCCCTGTGCTGGAAGTGGGATAAGAACAACGTGAAGTTTCGAGAGAGAGCCCATGGATGATGATTAGACCGGTTTAGAAAGAGGGAGTTTTGGGCTATTAGCATTTATGGGCTGAATTGGACATTGTGGTTTCCTCTATGTCTTGTCTTTCATTATTTGTTTGATTCGCAATAGGGAACCATACAGTCCAGTATTAGGGTAATATTTAGTGGTGAGAATTCTACATTCTGGCTTGAAGCCTAGCAGACACATATTTGTTTTGTCCTTGTGTTATTTGTCACATAAAAACTTCCTACTCTGAATTGGACAAACAAGTTAAAGTTGAATTTATTACTAAGATTTGAGTTTATAAATTCTAATTCCTTTTAACAACTTTTAAGGCCTTTAAAACTTTTAAGCTCAGATTAGAGAGTTTAGATAGTTTTTTATCAGAACCCCTTCTATTTGACTGCTTCTTCTGTGGAAGATTATGTAGATCAAATTCCTCACTCTCTGAGTGACAAGTGGAAGTCCTCTCAAAAACAATCAACTTGCATTGAGGTGCTAGCGTTAACTTCCCTTCGTTCTTCACATCAAAGTATCTGATGGTCAACTCTCGCGTTCTAGGGTTGGGCTCGTCCTGGTCGTAGTCTCCCATTGGAAACCACCATTGGCAGGGATACTCTATGTTGCCCCACAACCGGAATTTGTAATACCGGAGATTGGATCGAACAATTGCTTTCGTGACAAGAGTGTCCTTGGAAAGCTGGCCAACTTTAAAAGGATTTTGATAGTCCACCTTTTGAGGATTAATGTATTTCAACTCTAACTCCTCCACAGGCTTCTGGGCATTGTCCTTGCTATAAAAACTCACAATCGTAGATACCTCAAATCCAGAGAGAGGTTTGACAAGGATGAATCTCAGCTTGGTGAGCTTGAATCTTGCTTCTCGACCTGTTTTACCCAAAAACATCCACTCTCCGTCTTGATCCTCTTTCCCAAATACTTCACACTCTAGATTGTTTGTGTTGGAAGAGAATAAAATCTTCTCCACTTTCATTACCCTTGGGAGTTCTACAACTAATTCTTTGCTATGACCCATAAGAATCCTATCAAACCCTAATTCTTGGAACTCTTATATAGAAGCTTCAGCACTGTGAAAACGGGAGCTTCCTTTTGAGAGGTTTCTTTCTTCGCTGGGCTGCTCCGGGGTCGTGATGATACGATGCTATGCAGCTGTTGGGAACTTGGATCAAACCCAGGAACTGTTTGATCGAAGTGGCATGGACTGTGGTGGTACCCAGAAAGGGGACTTTGATCGCAAAATAGAGTTGTTTGACAGGAGAGAAATCCGGTTTTTTGGGGTGTTCTGATATCAGCCTATGAAGCGCACGACCGGCAAGTGGTGGTTGTCTTCAAAAGCCATGATCATCACAATCCAGCAAATAGTGTTGCGGAGGCTCACTTGGGTTTGGTTGAAGACTGACAGTATCCACCAGGCTACGGCATTTCCCATACATATTCACCAGCAAGACCTGGATGCATTGGTCCTTGATCGATGATCTTGGCGTGGAACGCTTGTCCAGTTTCAAGCTTGCCGGCGTCAGCACAGGCACCCAGTGCTGCGATGAAAGTTATCTCGTTTGGTTTGATCCTTTCGAGCTGCATGGTTTTCAGCAGCTCTAGAGCTAGGAGATTAAACAGCTAGAGCATTGAGTTCTAAGTCACGATGTTTTGTTTCTTTGCGGCCGTGGAATCAAACACTTGCTTTGCATGAAATGCCTGCCCTTTTTTAGCATATGCAATTGATCATATCGTTCCAAGGCATTTCATACTTGTCAAGGATTACATCAAAGATCTTGCTTGCCTTCTCAACAAGACCATTGTGAGCAAACGCTTGCAGCATTGTAGTTTGAGCGATTACGTCCTTCTCAGGCATGAGAGCAAACATCCTCTCCGCATTTGCAATTTCCCCTGCTTTGGCATACGCAGTGATCATCACAGTGTAGACGTAAGCGTTTGATTTCTCCATCGCATCAAACAAACGCTTCACTTCTTCAAGCCGGTTGTGCACTGCGTAAGCCGCTATCAGAGCACCCCAAGAAACCGGATTTCTCTCAGGCATCTTATCAAACAACTCTTTCGCACTATCCAGATCCCCTTTATGGTGAAATGCGGTAACCATCACAGTCCATGCCACTACATTCTTCTCGGCATTCGATCAAACACTTCCTGGGCTTGATCCAAGTTCCCATCAGCTGCGTAGTGTCGTAACATCTCTCTTGGGCATTGCTTCGAACCATGCTGGAACGTCGTCCCAAGGTTCCATTCTGGGCAATCGCCAAGAGCAGAAGACATTGGGTCGGCAGATGTGATTGAAGGCCAATCTAGACCATGTCCCCACATGAGATTCGCAAGGAAAACATTGACCTATTGTGGCTGCTAATAATCTTGTGAATTTCTTTCACCCAGTGGGATTGCCCAGCAGATCGTAGGAAGAAAGAAACCTCTCGAAAGGAGCTAAGGCTGGTCTAAAATTGAGTTAAAGTTTACAAGTTTAGGTTAATTTAATGCAAGTTAATGTACTTAATTATAAGTTTTATAAAGGAAATTTTAATCGAGGTTTTGACAAACTTTAAAATATTGAAATATAAAAGTAATTAAGAGTAGGTTTGCTTAATAGTAGTGTTATTCTTATTTATTGAACTTATAATTATAATTTATAAACACAAGATTAATATCATAGAATAAAAAAGAATATATTAAAAAGTGTTTAGGAAAATTTATAAATTATAAACATGTTTATAAATTATAATAAATAAACAACCCTTAAATGGTATAATATTCTAGAATATCCAAATATATTCTAGGCATATCAAGTTTAAACCAAAAACAAAATTCATTATCTTTTCTAAAATTATATTATTTTACTATAACTACTTTTACAAATGCTACTAAATTGACAAAGATAATGAGGAGGAAAATGATGCTGACAAGAAAGAAGCGCAGAAAAAAATATTTGCCTCATGATCTTGTCAATGCTCTTGCCTGGCTTGGCATTGTTAAAGGATGATCCTGGAATTGATGGAATACCTCATACATTACAAGTGATGTTGGTTAACATACAGATGTATTTTAGCATACATTACAAGTGAAGTTACAAAAATACCACAAAAAGCTAAAAGCTGGTTATACTCTATCTTTTTCTTATGCTTTTCAATTTTTCTTACATCGACCAGTCTGTGTGGGCCAGCATTTCAATTGTAAAGGTGGAGAGCAGTGGGATTGAAGAGGCTGCTCGTGATCGCAAGGATGCCGTCTCCTGGGGGCCCGGTCAGTGGATTCGCGCCAGAATCCCTCGTGATCTTTGTGCGCATGGATCTGGAGGGAGTCTTGGTCGAGGAGGTTTCCTTCACTCTGGCGATCGATGCCTGTGCGGCGATCCCCAGCCTGGAGCGCGGACGAGTCTTGGTTGCTGTGGGGTCGAAGAAGATCGCAATTCCCTAGACACGAGAGCCGTGCTTGATTCCATGCCGGAGCGCGACGTGATCTCCTGGACTGCGATGCTCACTGCCCACGTTGAATCGGAGGAAGCAGCGCTAGAGATCTTCCAGGCGATGAAGCTAAACCAAATCACTTTTCTCAACCTTCTGGCAACATGTAGCCACGCAGGAACGGCACCAGAATTTCCAGGGCATAATTTAAGCCTCTCCAGATCACTATATCTGTACGATCTCCTCGCACGGTGTCGGAGACTGCAAGAAGCCGAGCATCTCATCGATGAAATGTCTTCCCTGAAAACTTTTCCTGCTGCAAATCCTGTGCGACTTATCCAGGCTGTGGCAAGGGATGCTCCTGAACTCTCTCAGCTTCCCCACGATTACAAGCCCTAGCCCTAACTATGGCCGACAGAGGCAAAAGGCAGCGGGAGGATCAGGAGGATTCGGAAGAAGCCCGAAAGAGGATTCGAGAAGAGAGCGACGAGGCATACGAGCTGCTGCTATCTGCCCAAGAGCGGATGCGATCGGTGGAGATGAGATATCCTCAAAGCCCGGAGAACCTGTTCGATATTTTTGAAGGTTTCAATTCTGACAGGAAGCTGATGTATTTGGTTCTGCTGCTTGAGAGTTGGGACAAGTTGTCGCCAGAGCAGCAAGAGAAACACAAAGGCATCGGCCCACAGTATGTACTTGAAATGGCGCTGCAACAAGCAGACAAGCGGGCGCGGGAATCAAAAGTGAGAATGGTGTTGGAGAAGTACCCAGCGCTTCTTTTCAAATCTTGGGAGTGTATCCACGAGAAGCTGAACGGCGAGGAATGGCTTGATGAAATCTATAGAGCTTGCTGGTACAAGCTGACACCGGAGGAGCAGTAGCAGTACAAGGACAAGTCCACAACATGGCATAGAGTTAACGATGGCAAGTAAGTGCGTCAGTTTCCATGAATGTTTATGTTTGCTGCTGCTACAGGTCGAGCACTTGACATGGAATATCAGGGCAGTGGAGTAGACTCGTTTTACGATGCCCTGAACAAGCTCAAGAAGGAGACTGATTTTTCACGTATCGTTGGTCTCTTCCAGTCCAGCAGCTGGGGTAAGTCGAGGGTGGTTTGAGAGTTACATTGGAAACAGGTTTGGGTCATTTACTTGTCGCTGGGTTCTGGCTCCTGTTATCCTCAGCCCTCATATTTTAGAAATGCTTTCCTCGGCCGTGCAAGGCAGGCACTGGGAAATGGAGATTACGCAGGCCATCTCGCATGCATGACCTACTGTCTGGCTTATTGGATCGCATGCATTGAGGAGCTGGGTGGAGGACTAGGGAAAGAGGAGCCGTGGACGCTGCAAGTGTTTTCAAACATGATGACGGTAGACGGTGGAAAGGGATTTTGACCGGGAGTGGAGAAGCGGATAAAAAAACTTGAATGGAAACTTAAGTTTCTCAAGAAGATACACGCTAGTACTCAGTTGAACTATGGACGACATGGGAGACTAAAGCCACTGAAGTCTTCCAGAGTTTTATTCTTGAGGTCCCTAGCTTTGGGAATTGGTATGGAGATGACAGGCCAACCGTTGAAGCTGCTGTTTGTCTTCGATGAAGCCTGGTTGCTGTTACCTTCCATAGATGGACGCCACTTCGAAGATCTACACGAGCGTTAGGTGGAACATGTTTAACTCTGTTCATAGACACTACATCCAGGGTCACCAATTTCTTAGAACCTGAGTGGTGCGATCCTTCTTTGCAGAGTCGGAATCTGGTCCTTGGGTTTTTTCTTCCGTCTCCTTTAATTGCCTTCTTTAAGGGAGATATCGGGGAAAACAGCACACTCTGCTGGCTACATCTACACAGGGGAATTGTTTTGAGGAGGTGGTTAGTAATGAGTGGATGCTCAAGTATGGCCGACTGCTTTGGTGGTCTCTCTACTTGAGCAACCTTGCTCAGGATCCTGCTATTTATGCATTTGAATCCTGCCAGGATCCTCACTGATTGCTTGAGCGTGCTACAGATGCATGTAAGGCAGAGGCGTTTTGAACGGTATTTGGGATTGTGCAGTATAAGCTTACCTTGGTTATATCACCTAGTACAGTGAGCATGTGTGCAGTACCATGTTGGCAATCAGATATGGGATTTCTATAGACTTTTGATCCAAACTCATGAAAGATCTAATTATGGGTCATATGCTAATTACATTAAATTGCCAATCTACGTTATTTACTACATAGGTTCTTTCTGAAGCTGCATTAGTGTGTATCTAACAGTTAAGGAGACACCAGATGGCTACAGACTTCTATTTAAGCCTCTCCAAACATTATTGTCCAGGGGCATTGTAGACAAAGGTGAATAGGGGGAGCTACTTTTAAGGATCATACTCTTGGGGATAGAGGCGTTGGATTGGTTTCAATCCAAACTATATAAACTAGGGGTTTTGGGATAATTAAAATGCATGTTTTTGTGAGAGTAACTTCCTCCTCCTTTGATTTTGGAGGAGCAATTAGTGTAGTTATTCAATGCAATTTTAAACTCTTGAATTTGAATTTCTTGGGAAGTCATTCAGTCTAATATTATTTAAACCCAAAAACACTTAATCCTAAATATCATAAAACTCTTAACCAATTTAAAATGGGGTACATTTTTGTTATGGATCTTTTCCCTTTATATTTAAACTTTTATGAATCATTTTTTGAGTTGTTCTTTTTAGTCATTTATAATCCACCATACTTCTCTACAAGTTCACACCTTCGTGAACGAAAGTTGAGAGTTATAACTCTCCCGAGAGCCTTGACACCTTACCTTTCAAGTTGAGCCCAAAATCTCAATATATGGTGTGATTCCCCTAATCAACTAATAAAGTCGGACTTGAAACCTCTTTGATATACTGACATTCTCTATCATTCTTTTAGTTGTTTATAACTATGTGGTTGCAATTGAACAATCAGGCTTAGTTGATGGCAGCATTTATAGTGTATGTTACAGCACTTCTTGCTCTTACTGTCAATCCTCACATATGGCTGAAGTTATTCTATGGGAACCCTAGAGATGATGTGTACCATTAGTTTAATCACTTTATTATGATTGCTACCTATTATTCTTGAGATGATGTTTAGCATTTACAAAGGACAACATTGCCATAGTACAATAATTTGAGCGCAACCACTCATGTGGATTAGAGCATTCTTTTGGATATCTTCAAGTATGTATTTGGACATATTGATGATTATGGTGATGCTTTTTAGGCCACTTGAGTCAATAATGCAATTTGGCATTTATTTTTAAAGCCTCTTGCTTCATGCAGAGCCAAATATGTTGGAGCGGATCAAGTTGAAATATTAAGGCCAACACTTCATCAAGATCTTATGGGATTTGTATATGCATTTGCTCCAATCATCCTTTACAATGTTTTTTGACTGACACAATATTATGAGACATTGCCTCTTCCACTTCTTGTTGTATGTCTTTCAACTCCCCTTCATGTGGGAGATGGTCTTATTCTAATGGAGATTGATGTTGTTGCTCTTGTCCAAAGACAAAGACGAAGA
>NW_003314399.1:337373-338253 GCF_000143415.4 Selaginella moellendorffii | reverse complement strand
CAGAAGAAGCTTGGACACTGACAAACGTGGAATCATTCATAAGTTTGTACTTATGGGATAAAACTCACGCACATAGGGACAAGATGGCTTCTCAAGGCTGCTCTCAAGGATCAAAGGTAGGTTTCAGACGTAGGGGCCATTGCATGGAACATTCCTGACAAAGAAAAAGAGGAGTCATTGTGTGGGTATAACAAGAGGCTGGCTATCATCATGAGTTCAGGAGCAACAATTTGTATTGGCAAGAATTTGCATGTAGACCTGCAATATTTCATCTCCGCTCATAGATCCAAAGGTAGCTTGGCACTTGATCTCTTTTTCCAGCATGTAGTAGCAAGGCTGTCAACTTGAGAAGCATGCCAGCTGATTCTAGGATGGAAACTAGATTTTTGATGAGCAAAAGAGGTAAGCTTAGTTCTGGACTGCAACAATGTATTAACTTTAAGAAGTTTTATACGCAGACAAAAGATTCCACATTCTAAACCTCTTAGACTCTACTCCCAAGTGTGGCATGCTCAGCAAGTTTTCGCAGTACTTGGGAGCAGCTAAAGGAAATGACAAAGCCGAGAAAGGAATGGCTCTTCATTCGGCAGCTTGCAAGGAAGGCTATGATCTTGACATGTTCGTGGCAAGGAGTCTAGTGGATCTGTATGCAAGGTGTGGGAGCATGGAAGATTCATGCAGGATGGGTGCAAATTGTGGATATGAAGCTGATGCATTTGTCATGAGCAGCCTCGTGGACATGTGGAAGCATTAGAAGTATTTGGGAGGATGAAGAACCACAATGTTGGTTGTATGGAATATAATCACCATGGGACATGCACTTTGAGCTCTTCTATTGGATGTAATGAGATGCTGGAATTGTAGAAAAACATTGTTTCGT
>NW_003314399.1:327525-336592 GCF_000143415.4 Selaginella moellendorffii | reverse complement strand
AATGGTTTGAGTTTGGTGGATGTGTAGCAAAAAGTAAAAAAACAATTTCTAGCAAAATTGATTGATGCCATCATTGAAGCAACTTAGTCAACTATGGTCAATATAATGGTTAATTGGGTAGATAATATGATAACCAATTACCCAATGCTCATATTTAGGTAAGAAATGATTATTATTGTATCAAATCTCATAGAATGAAGATAACAATAACGTTAAAAACCTTTGTTCAGACCAACAAGGTGGAGGGCAAATGTTTTAATTTTTACAAAGCTAGATATTATGGAAAAGGTTGTTTTTTTGTGAAGGATTAAGGGATGTTAATGTGAATAAAGTGAAATTTATTATGGATACAGCTCAAGAGTATTTACAGTGGCTTTTTCATATTTTGTGATAAAGGTTCAAGAACCTCATTTTTTTTTAAAGTTTAATGGTTTTATGCACAATAAACTTATGAAAACCAAAGGGGATATTTAGACAAACCAAGTTTCTTCACCACTCTAAACTTTAAAGATTGTGTGGCATGTGGATAAAAAAGTAACTTATGGAATGATAAAACCACTTGATTTCTTTGAAACCATATCTTATTTTTCAAAGAAGAGAAAATGATGATATTTCATCTTTAATAACTTTATTTTTGGACTCAAGTTGACTAAACATTAAACTTGTTGTTTTTGGTTTGCTTATGGGATGGTAGTGGATATACTTAGAATATGCTTCAATATTCTAGGATATTCTACCATTGTTATCCATTAAGATTAATCTTGTATTTGTAATCTATAAACATGTTTATAATTTTTAAACTTTCTTAAACACTTTCAAGTATATTCTTTTTATTCTAAATGGTTGATATTCAATAAGATTAATCTTCTGTTTATAAACTATAAATGTGCTTATAATTATAAAATTTATTAGATCAATTGGATTAATAAGTAAGAATAAGCAAACCAAGCATTGCTATATGCAACACATAGCAAATTATTAATCTAATTTAAGAATATTTTATGAGAGAATACAATAATGACTATATGAACTTTGATCCAGTTATAAGCATACATAGTAAAGATCCACTAGTGTCGTACTAAAAAGTTATGAACCAACTTATTTGCCACTTATAGCAAACCTAAAGGAATTTTATTTTTACCTATGACACTATAGTAATAACTCATCCAATAAATTAACATTAATCTTGTCAACTCATTAAATTGCTAATGTAATTAATATATCTCAATAAGTATAAGCAAAACTTTATACAATATGGTAGATGACTTCCTAAAAAGTCCAAATTCAAAAATTTGTATTTGGGGTCATATGTTTAAATTGATATTTGGCTTGTCATAAGATTTAACCAAGAACCCAATTTTAAGCAAGTACTATCGAGTGAGTTTGGGCAATATATTTTGTAACTCAGTAGTATTTAAACTCAAAAATGCATAGCCTTAAAAAGTTAAGTCCTATGACACTGCAAACATTCAAAAACTAGCTTGAGAAAAGAAAGAAAAATGCATAAATCTCTTTATATTTAAATGTTAATGAATCATTTTTCAAATTGTTCTTTTTAATTACTTACAACTAACTTATTTTATTCTTTTTATATAAATAAACAAATGAGATAACATTTCAATAGAATTTATCATTAGTTTGCACAAAATGTTTTAAGGAAATAATGCTATCTAGATTGTTATGGATTAGTTAACAGCTTCTCAATGAAAATGAAGATGACAATTTAACCTTTTATACTTTATACTTTTATACTTGTTTGTACTGATTATGGTGAGCCTGGGAGTGATTAGGATCTGCAAATAGAAAGTTCACTGTAAACCTATTTCACAAATACCTTGGCAAAAATAACACAACATGTTTGGCAGCAGTCATGCCATTCCCATCACAATCTCTTTGCATGAAGGCTGAATGCGTTCAGCCCTGAAATTGAACGTTCCATGCTTGATCTGGGAGTGGGACGTATGTGAGATTTTGGGATGAAATCATTGCAATGATCTGATATTCTCTCACAGTAGAATTAGTGCTCGATATGGATAATCACCCACCAGAACTGGCAACATTTTCCAAAGAACATGAGATAATCTTCATATATAGCATACCTTCATCTTAGTTGTTCTTATCCATTGTTCATGAATGGTTCTAGTACCAAAATCCATGCGTTTCCACTGCCTTGCTTGATGATAACTCTTTGTAGCTTGCAAATGGCGTGAACACACAGTTCAATTATGATTCATGGGTATTTAACCACATAGGAAATGGATCTTCTAACCATCTCAGGCTAAACGACGCTTGAGGGTTTTAGAGCACGATATGAAGAACAGCTCGGCCTGGATCATCGGAGCGCTGCTGCTCGCCTCGCTTGCTAATGACGCTTCAGCTCAGTTTGTTCGTGAGTTTAACGCTCTTGCTCAAAACTTTTGTTCTGGGTTTACTGTCAAGACCTTGTTTGATCTCGGCAAGCACTCAGTAAATGCCTTAGGCTTGTAGCCGGACCCACGGAACAAGTTTGTGTTGGCGCTTGATTCCAGTGGCAATCGCATATGGAAGCTGAGACTGCCACTCTCGCAGAGTAAGCACTAGAACTATCACGCAGAGAACTATCACGCAGTTGGAGAAGCTTTTCTTATGCTTTGTTTTGTGGCTCCAAAGCTTAAGATTTCTTTTTTTCCTCTAGACAGCAGCTTGGAAGCTTTTGCCGGTTCATTCGTGGGGGAGTCCGGCTATGTCGACGGCCCCGCGGCAAAGTCACTTTTTAATCGCCCACAAAGCCTTGCTATTTGCGACAATGGCGCGGTCTTTGTGGCGGATACGAGGAACTTGGCTATACGCAAAATCAGCAAGGATGGCGAAGGTAGGTTCGTTTACTCTTTTAAAAATCTCTAGAACATGTTTTATAGTTTCAACAGTGACCACCATTGCCGGAGGTAGCTCTCGAAAGCCAGGCTTTGCCGGAGACACAGCTCGTTTCTCAGGCGAGTTTAGCTTGGCGTGTTCTTGTGGCTCCTTACTCATAGCCGATCGCGGGAACCGGCTGATTCGCGAGATACAAATCGATGATCCAAACTCGTGTGATTCAAGCGATTCAGCCGTTTCAGGTGACTTCTCATCCTTTACCTGGATTTTTTTCTTTCGATTGGATTTAAAACTCCTGCTTTTTGCTGATTTCATGATCAGGATCACAAAAATGGGCTTTAATTCCCGTAGTGCTGCTTGGAGCTTTTATAATCTGGAAGATACTTGATCAGCGACGCCGGCAAGTAAGTTTCACGAGCAAAGCTGGTGACTCTTATGAAAATATTTCTAGGCAGGCGATCAGCTGGGAAACACTGAAAGATTGCTGGCAGACGTTCCAGAGGACGATGATCTGCAAGTTTGGCAGCAGAAGCGAGCTTGCTAGCGCCGTCTTTAGTCTTTTCCTGCTTGTATGTCATCAGGCACAGCTCCTCGGGTCTGTCTTCTTTGGTGTTGCACACGAAGTAAAAACGAAGCCAACTGAAACTCTCCCAACTTGGACGCTTCTGTTGCTCCTTCTCGCCCTCTTCCTTTTCCGGATTTGAGGAATTTGACTATGGTGCTTGAGTGTTTGGAGAAGTTCCAGTAGGAATTCAAGGACAAGCTCAACCACAGCTAAGAATGTGCTCACACAAACTTTGTTTTTCCACTCTTCTTGAATAGTCCATTGTTTTACAAATAAGTTGACGCTCATGTTCCGGCCGGCTGAGGAGATGGACGTGCTCGAGTTCTCTGAGGCGGAGAGCAATCTCAACGATCTGGTGACCGAGTACCAGCAGTACCGGGACGCTTCCATGACGACGATGACTTTGGGGAGGATCCAACTCGCCGCGCAATCCACAGCGTAAAAACCATTCTCTTTTTTCACAAAGGTTTAAAGTATTACTATTACTATAAAAGTATTACTATTTTTTTCCAAGTCAAGGGTTAGGTTATACTTTCTCGCTTGGATTTTTCTATTCGAGACGTCGGAACGCGCGGTTTCGTCAGGTATGGATGCTTCTCTCCATCAAGAAGCTACGGTCTCTCGCGATCATGAGCCTCCAACGCTTGGCCGCCGAGCTCAAGCGCCCTGGCATGGCGGCCATCACCGAGCTTCACACCCGCGAGCTCCAGCTCCAGCTCCACCGCATCGAGCAGCGCATGGACACCACTGTCCTCGAGCATCTCATGGAGGCCACGAGCCAGCGCCAGCTTTAGCTCCAGTTCTTCAAGGTGGCGCTCCAGTTCCAGCTCCGGCTCCAGCGCCAGCTGCTTTCGTTCATGCTCGCGGCCACCACCCTGGTGATCGAGCTCCAGCGCCTGCTCTCCTTGATCATGCTCGCCACCACGATCGTGCTCCAGCAGCAGCGGTGTACCATCATCATCACGGTGATGGAGCTCCTCTGGTTGTTCACCACCATCACCATGGTCACCATCATGGAGGCCGCCACTACCACCACCACCACCACCACCATCGTCCCGACGGTCACAACGCAGCGATGGCCACACCGACACCCGCGGCAGTGGTTACAGTGGCTCGGAGGACGCCCTGGTCGCTGCTCCAGCTTCTTCTCTGGGTTTTGGTTGCGGTCTTGGTGCTGCTTGCGTGCTTTTTGCTAGTGCGATGGATGTTATCTCGAAGGAAACAGCGCAGGAATGCGATCTTTCAGGACCCTCAGTGGCGGATCGAAGTGAATCCTCTGGCAGTTGTGGTGGACGATTCTCTGACTGAGAAGAAAGAGCCCGAGTGGAGGATTAAAGTGCTAAACGCACAGGAGGAAGACGATTCTCTGACTATGAGCTTGTGAAAGTACGGTGCTACCAGCATAGCGAGTGCTCGAGAGGTTTAAGCGGCGGGATTAGTGTGGTCTAGAATGCACTCTGGCTTCGCTCTAAACGGCACCAACGGACGATGCCTTGCTCTCATGAAGTACCGAGGCTGTGATCTGGACGCTCAAGCGGTTGATACTGCATTGGAAGACCTGTTCCAGTGTTTGGAGTGAAGAAGACACAGAGAGCTTCGTCGATCTGCAAAGGTTATATTCATCGCGACAATCTCTATGCAAGGTGTCGAAGCCTCGTCAAGTTTTTAAATGAATACCCCGGAAGCAACATCGGACTATCTTGATTGCCGGCTATGCTCAGCACAACGAACCGGACGAGCTGTTTCAGCGGATGCTGATAAACTTTCGTGGCAGAACTGAAGGCTTGGGCAGCTCTGGCAATTGGGAAGGTAATTCACTTGACTATCTCCAGATATAGAGACGAAGTCATTGCGTCCGTGGCCAACTCAAAGCGAGAGTATCACTGGTGCTGAGCATGTAGTATTGCGAAGGACTGCCGAGTTATGGTCACCTGCGGCTTTGTTCTGGAAGTCTTAAAACCGGACGTGATTGCTTTCACTTCATCCTCACTGAGTGTAGCGATGCTGGCTTGGCCGACACAGCAACCCAGGCAATGAGCTGATCGTAGGTAAGCACACATTATGCCCTTCACACAGGACTTCCCCATCTTTTAGGATCATTGTTCCTTTAGAGCTAACTCAAGGTTAAAAACTAGCAAATACTAACCCTCTTTTTGACATATCTAGTCTATTGTAAAGTTGTTGAGCTTGCTACCCATCGAAAGGGAATCCAGTTAATATTCTCAAATTGGGACAAGGAAGTGGGTGGTAATGCCGACAAATCTAGAGATAGGAGCCCTCGGAAGAGTTCTCTTTTCTTTTTAACAGGCCTGCCGACCTTGAAATTGGTTCATAGCAGCTTAACTAATAAAAGATGACAAAATCAACTATAAATCCACTTAATCTCCTTCAAACATTATTCTTCCTTTTTAATAAATAAAAGTAGAAATAAAATTTAATGCATTAAATAATCAGCATAACCCAAGCTTTTTGCATCCTCTAGAAAGTTCAAAATTCATTTTTGTCTCAATACTTTCTTGGCTCCCAAAACCAATCCATTATTCAGTAATGCCAAGAAAAATCCTTACAACCATTTCTAAGAGTATCCTCACAACAGCCTTTCATTCCACCAGCTTTTGAGGACTGGCAGTGATGAGGATCATACTTCTCCAGGAATTGAACATCATCTCCCCCAATATTTTGCCCAAAATTCATAATAATTTTACTTTTTTTGACAATACTTTATATGCTAGAAGTTTAATTGGAGAATGGAAAGGCTATAATTTAAATAGTATGTAGTGGATACCAAAATGGTTATAAAAATTATAAGAAAAAAAGGAGTGTTGGTTTGGCATTTCGCTCTGTTTCAAGCCGACCATGATCACTTGGGAAGTGGAAGAATGTTATAGCCAGACAAGAAGCAAGCTGCAGCCTACGTGCATATGGAACTGTAGGCAAAGTTCAGAAGAAGCTTGGACACTGACAAACGTGGAATCATTCATAAGTTTGTACTTATGGGATAAAACTCACGCACATAGGGACAAGATGGCTTCTCAAGGCTGCTCTCAAGGATCAAAGGTAGGTTTCAGACGTAGGGGCCATTGCATGGAACATTCCTGACAAAGAAAAAGAGGAGTTGTTGTGTGGGTACAGCAAGAGGCTGACTATCATTGTGAGTTCAGGAGCAACAATTTGTATTGGCAAGAATTTGCATGTAGACCTGCAATATTTCATCTCCACTCATAGATCCAAAGGTAGCTTGGCACTTGATCTCTTTTTCCAGCATGTAGTAGCAAGGTTGTCAACTTGAGAAGCATGCCAGCTGATTCCAGGATGGAAACTAGATTTTTGATGAGCAAAAGAGGTAAGCTTAGTTCTGGACTGCAACAATGTATTAACTTTAAGAAGTTTTATACGCAGACAAAAGATTCCACATTCTAAACCTCTTGGACTCTACTCCCAAGTGTGGCATGCTCAGCAAGTTTTCGCAGTACTTGGGAGCAGCTAAAGAAAATGACAAAGCCGAGAAAGGAATGGCTCTTCATTCGGCAGCTTGCAAGGTGGGCTATGATCTTGACATGTTCGTGGCAAGGAGTCTGGTGGATCTGTATGCAAGGTGTGGGAGCATGGAAGATTCATGCAGGATGGGTGCAAATTGTGGATATGAAGCTGATGTATTTGTCATGAGCAGCCTCATGGACATGTGGAAGCATCAGAAGTATTTGGGAGGATGAAGAACCACAACGTTGGTTGTATGGAATATAATCATCATGGGACATGCACTTTGAGCTCTTCTATTGGATGTAATGAGATGCTGGAATTGCAGAAAAACATTGTTTCGTGGGATATATTGAGAATATGTCTCAAAATGTCCACCTTTGCTCTCAAGCTCTACAAGCAAGCTGGCAGCCAAACACTCAGGCTTAGCTGGTGCTTTTGTGCAAAGAGGGAAGAGTCCACAAGCTCCACATGAAGGATTTTTGGGGCAGCCTGGATATGAGATGATTGGTAGTTTCCTTTAGATAGGGGACATTGATTTGAGGGGCACTACTATATTGAAGTGTGAGAGATCTGGTATAGATAAGAACAAGGAGGCAAACTAGCTTTTTTCTCTAGCTCTAGTTTTGGAATATAGATGATTGTAGATAGATTGGTTTTTTTTTATATGTGTGTTCTTAGAAATTCTACATCCAAAGTCAAGCTATACATTGAGTCTATTCACCTCCTTAATGTCATTTTGAACTTTTAATTTGGCTCTTGTTTAAAATAATGTCATCAATAGTCTCTTCATCCTCATCATGACCCATACTCTTCATTAGGATCAGCATCCCCCCCCTAAAAAGAACAATTCCAATGAAATCAACAAGCCCTAAATTCCTTCATTTTCTCTTTTTTGAAAGATAAAATGTAATCTACCTCCGGCAATGGTGGTCACTGTTGGAAACAGAAAAAATGTTCTAGAGAATTTTAAAAGAGAAAACGAAAATACCTTCGCCATCCTTGCTGCTTTTGTGTATAGCCAAGTTCCTCGTATCCACCCAAGGACCCCGCCATTGTCACAAATAGCAAGGCTTTGTGGGCGATTAAAAAGTGACTTTGCCGCGGGGCCGTCGACATAGCCGGACTCCCCCACGAGTGAACCGGCAAGAGCTTCCAAGCTGCTATCTAGAGGAAAAAAAATTCTTAAGCTTTGGCGCCACAAAACAAAGCATAAGAAAAGCCTCTAGTGCTTACTCCAGTCGAGAATTCCCCGTGCAGCGAGTGGCGCCTCTTCCAGACGCTCCCCAAGGGTATGAGGATCGTCAGTAGCGTGCGAGAGTGGCAGTCTCAGCTTCCATATACGATTGCCACTAGAATCGAGCGCCAACACAAACTTGTTCCGCAGGTCCATATACAAGCCAAAGGCATTTACCAAGTGCTTGTCGAGATCAAACAAGGTCTTGACAGTAAACCCAGAACAAGCAAGAGAGTTAAACTCACTAACAAACTGAGCTGAAGCGTCATTAGCAAGCGAGGCGAGCAGCAGCGCTCCGATATCGTGCTCTAAAACCCTCAAGTGTCGTTTAGCCTGAGATGGTCAGAAGATCCATTTCCTATGTGGTTAAATACCCATGAATCATAATTGAACTGTGTGTTCACGCCATTTGCAAGCTACAAAGAGTTGTAGGCAGTGGAAACGCATGGATTTTGGTACTAGAACCATTCATGAACAATGGATAAGAACAACTAAGATGAAGGTATGCTATATATGAAGATTATCTCATGTTCTTTGGAAAATGTTGCCAGTTCTGGTGGGTGATTATCCATATCGAGCACTAATTCTACTGTGAGAGAATATCAGATCATTGCAATGATTTCATCCCAAAATCTCACATACGTCCCACTCCCAGATCAAGCATGGAACGTTCAATTTCAGGGCTGAACGCATTCAGCCTTCATGCAAAGAGATTGTGATGGGAATGGCATGACTGCTGCCAAACATGTTGTGTTATTTTTGCCAAGGTATTTGTGAAATAGGTTTACAGTGAACTTTCTATTTGCAGATCCTAATCACTCCCAGGCTCACCATAATCAGTACAAACAAGTATAAAAGTATAAAGTATAAAAGGTTAAATTGTCATCTTCATTTTCATTGAGAAGCTGTTAACTAATCCATAACAATCTAGATAG